>NC_139981.1:11249172-11269172 GCF_963993115.1 Abramis brama
ATGTCATGCAGAAACACTTACAATAGCAGTGGCTTCAGCAGTTAAGTACTTTAGTTGTCATATAATATTTCTGTTTTACAATTCAATAATAATAAAAAAAAAAAAACAGTTATAATATAATAAATAAATGTCTTTAGATTCACATGACAATAAATCAAATAAAGTTTAATGTGACGTGACACTGAAGATAGGAGTAATGGCTGCTGAAAGGGGAAATTGTAATTTGTAATATTTCACAAAATAACAATAATGTTATATTTCACAATATTACTGTTTTTTTTTCCTGTATTTTTGATCAAATAAATACAGCATGAGAAACATTTTTTTTAAAACGTACTGACCCCAAACGTTTGAACGATTGTGAGTATGCTGCGCATTACATATATATCAATATTTAACCACTATAAGCTGATGTTAACCAATCAGAATTAAAAATTCCTGATGATATGTATATTGTGTATATGTAAACAACTAAATAATTCCATAAGTGTAGGGACATTTTTTTTTAATTCACTTTCCATTGGTCAGTGCAAGGAGGAAGAAAAAAGCACTTTCTGAACTCTTGACTGTACGTCTCACACCAACCATGATTGACACCCTGAGAAATTGCATCCACATGTCCTGTCTCCATCAACATGCAGGCTGCCATTTCAATGACAGCTGGCTGGAAGAGGTGAAATATAAAATATAGCTGGTCCACGGCACTACTACATGAACTGCAAAATGCTATTTTTTGTGTTAAAACTTAGTTTACAATTATTTTTTCATATATACAGTCATGGGAATATTTATAAATGATAGTTTCTTCAATTAACAACCAATGTGTACAATAGAAAAGGGAGCTTTGAACTCGCTGGCAGTGCCTAGTGGAGTTAGAGTGTCAGATGTGTAGAATCAGTGGAAGAATCTGTTTGTGTAAAACAAACATTTTACATTGTTCTTTTCAAAAGATGCACAATGGCATTATTGACGCTTGTAATTGTGTCATCAGTGTTGTTAACTTTTATTTCAAAAAAAAAAAAGATCAAGTGCCTGTATTAGCTATGTAGTGGAATGGCCCTAAATACTAGATAGCTGCCCAGAATTTGCTAAAATGGCTGGGGACTGACAGGCTTTAAAGGGACTTTAGCATTAGGTGAGTTTTGAGCACTTTGCTCTATCTATTGCATGGTGTGCTTATGAACTTCTGCTAATGAAGCTGAAATCTATGAAGAACATCTTAAATTAGTCGCTTATGACATTCTGTTTTAATTAAAATGCTGTTTATGTAGACGACGGGCCATATAATGTAGAGACAATAGTGAGTCAGCTCATTAAGTTTTGTTACACAGCCAATATAAGTATTCTTTTATGGAGGTTTGGCAATGGAATTTCCATTTATACCATCAATTATTTATTTCACTTCGCAATGGAAAGATTCATTAGGTTCATAGGCCTGTATATGTTTGCGTTTGTGTTCATGTGTGCATCTTCACTACTGTTCAAAAGGGTCAGTAAGAATTTTTTTAAAGGAAAATTAATACTTTTATTCAGCAATGATACATTAAATTAATATAATTATTTAAAAGAAAATCATTGTTATAAAAATTCTATTTCAAACAAATGACGTTCTTTTGAACTTTCTATTCATCAAAGAATCCTAAAAAATGTATCTCAGTTTGCACAAAAATATTAAGCAACACAACTGTTTTCAACAATGATAATAATAAGAAATGTTTCTTGAGCACCAAATGAACATATTAGTTCGATTTCTGAGGATCATGTGACACGGAAGACGCTGAAAATTCAGCTTTTCCATCAGAAGAATTAATAAAAATGTTAAAATATTAAAATAGAAAACAGTGATTTTAAATTATAATCACAATATTCACAATATTACTGTTTAACTGTATTTTGATTAAAATAATACAGCCTTGGTGAGCTTAAGAGACTTCAAACTTTTGACTGGTTTTGAGAGAGAGAGAGAGAGAGAGAGAGAGAGAGAGAGAGAGCACAAGTGTGTACTATGTGTTAGTGTTCCTGCAGCCTGGCAGTAAGACAGTCAAACCATTGAACATCAAGTTCTGTTCCTGAGAGCACATGGCCAGGCCTCGCTAACACTGATCAGACCCAATGTTATTGTATTATGAAATGGTGTGAAATGTGGAGGGAGGACACAGGGGAGAAGGAATTGTATGGAAATTAAATATCCATTGATTTGCCTCCCTCAAACTTCTGTTTTGATCTGCAATATTACCTATATCTGATCTCTAAAGCCCCTTTCACACAGCGCGTTGATCCTGGGAAATTGCCATAAAATTGCAAGAGTGCCTTCTGTGTGAGCCGGGATTGATACCGGGATGGGACCTAGTAACATTGCCAGGATCAGTTCGAGAACACGCCCTGTGTGAACAAAAGCCAGGACCAATGCCATAAGGGTGTGTCATAGTGATGATGCACGTGCCATCGCACGGACCTTTCTACAACCTATGCTACAGCATATGGGGAACGAGCCACTTGGCAAACCCAGTGGCGCTACTGGGGAGTATGTACTCGTCTTCGTGTAGAAATGACGAAGCGGAGTTATCAGCAGAACTGACATCTGACAGGAGTTATCACATCCTGACGTCACGTGTCTTTACAGGATCTTTACGAGATGTGTGTGAATGCACTCACAGATTACGTAAAATCACTGGCAGTGTGAATGTACCAAAATCAAACGATCCCGGGACACATTATCTGTGTATTTTCCGAAATCTCTGTGTGAAAGGGGCTTAAGAGTGCACATGAAAGGATGTCTGTGGTATTGATGGGACTTTTCAAGCAAAATGCATACATATTGCAGGATACACGTATCCTGATTCAATATATAAATATACTGACAATACACACTAAAAGGTGTTTGTCCGTGTGAGTTAGAGAGGATAAAACACTTTGAGGTTTGACATCCTTGATATTGGCATCATGGTAGAGTAGAAAGAGTTTCGAAGACCTCACACTCTTCATTATAGTTTTTATGGCACTCAACAGCATTCTCTTTATTCCCTTCTCTTTCTTTTGCCTCTTTAGTTCAATCAGACTGCTGTTTCTCTGACTGACCCCAGCTGCCTTGCTCACTGTGGGATGTCATTTGCTGGGCACGAGGGGTTCTGTATAAAAGAAGCTAATGTCATTTCTCTCTTGACCTCTAATTTAGAGGATGTTTGGGGTCTCATCTCAGAGGAGAGGCTTGGTCGACCTCAAAGCTTTGGCACTCTGTGAAACGTACGTGCACAGATTTAAAACAATCAGCCCCGCCAGCAAGGTTTGCACTAACTTTTAGAAGCATCAAACCCACTCTTTTCAGTGCGAGATGGAAAGGAAGACAGACTTTCACGATTTGTCCCTAAATGATCCCTTCTGCTTGCTGTAATTGCAGCCTCTTATCTTCAAAGCAGACCTTTGAATGCCCTTCAGTTTGGTTGGATTCCAATAGTCCACTTATAGCAAACCTAAGTCCTTTCTTTGGCCACAGAAAGGTTTGGCTTTGAACCTAGAGAGTCACAACGTTTAGAAAACATTTAGACCCACTTCTAGGTGACTGATATCAATGTGTCAGGAAATCTAAAATATATTTCTGCTTTTAATTTACCTGAACAAGGAGCAGTTAAGCTGAGAGATAAAAAAATATCCCAGAGGTCACTGTGGATCTCATTTAGCATCCTTTCTGTGATTATTTTACACAAAAAGAGTTTTATACCCTGTTCGGTGTAACAATGCAGCACATATATCCAGGACTTGACATTAAGTCTTTTCATGTGCTTGTCCTTAAATCTGTCATTTACTTGTCCTAGTAAAAAAGTTGCTTATCCAGATTTTTTTGTTTTGTTGATGTTGTGTGTGTGTTGTAAATATAATTTATTCTTAAGCAATATTCTCATCAGTGTTTAATCAGCTTTGATATATTTAAATCTGCATATTGTAATACCTGCCCCCCCCCCCCAATCTTATTAAATGTATGCTTCATCTTTCATTTTAAATTCCTAAATTTTATTTAAATTTATTAAAAAAAAATCAAAAAAATACCCTTGTCCCGGACAAGCGCTAATGTCGAGCCCTGTATATCTATACAATTAGTTATGGGTCTTGTAATTTCCCTAAAAAATTAAGGTGATCATTAAATAAGGTGATCATAGTGTATATTTAATTAAGGAAATAGTGGTTCAGTGTTGTATAGAAAATATTGAGAACATTTTATTAATAAAACCAAGAGTTTTTTCTATTTATTTTATTTCAATTATGCTGTATTATTTAGAGACACCATTTGGCGGCGATTGTTAGTTCCCAGCATGCTTTGCATGTGGCTGGAAATTGAGAGTAAATATTGAAATTAAGTGTTATTTTATGTGTTTTTGAGTGAAGTAACCATCTGTTAATGTTTAATGGTAAGTTATGTTTGACATTTTAAAGAGTATCTGTTATTTTGAGGTTTTGATCGTTACTATTGTGCAGAAGAGTAGAGTGGATAATTACCTAGTTCTGTCATGAAACTCTAAATGGCGCTGGCTGATAGGTCTTTAACTCATTTGGTAGCGATCACATCATTATCTACTATAGCACAGCTGATTGGTTGCTGTTGCATTAGCGGCCAACGAGCTGCAGCTCAACATTGAAACAAATACCGGTGTGTTGCTGTTAGCTGTATGTAGCGCGCTTTCAGAAACCCTCCACCTTCCCCAGCTCCACCTGTATAGATCTGCTAAGGGGGTTAAATCATGTATGTTACATGTACAGCAGCAGCAGCATGTCTTACATGCTCACAGCAATGTCTGTGAATGTATTGGCAGTAGCAAGTCTCGGTACTTGCTCTGCAGCAGCAGCAGTGTAGCAGATCTTTTCCGCCAAGACCAAATACATTAACATTGCCATATCCATTACCATGCCAATCTCTATTACTGACAAAACTGCATGTACTAATCCTATAAAGCATGTAGCTTTGTTCAATGAGCAATAGCTTTGCTAATGCCAGTGCAGTGTTTGTTTCTACTTGTTCCATTAAAGAAATCAAGCTAAAAACTACTCAAAAATGTGTAATATTGGTACCATCATTTTTTAAGTAGATAACATATACGATTTTTACAGTGAACCAATGGAAAAGATTTATGTCAGTTTACATGCACTATAAATGTTTTGTTTTTAGCATAATCTCTCAAAAGTGCACATGATACATTCTGTCTAGATGGGCTGTTCACTAGGGTTTGGAAATGTTGATTCTTACAGGATTCCACTGGAAATGTGTTTAAACATTTATGCGTTGTTTTCTGTGAAGTCACTCATGACTGGGTTTTTAAGTTTTCAGTATTTCAGAGTTTCAGTACTGCTCCAGCTTTAAGGTTCCTCTGTACTTTCAGAGTATGTACTGAATTTGATTGAAAAAAATAACTTCTCGACAGTGTTCTGTATACAGTAAACTGCCATTCAAAAGTTTGAGGTTGGTAAGCTTTTTTTTGTTTCTTATGCACAACAAGACGGCATTATTTATTTTTTTTTAAATACAGTAAAAAGTTATATTGTGAAATATTATTACAATTTAAAATAACTTCTATTTTAATATTTTATTACTGTGATGGTAAAGCTGAATTTACAACAGCCATTACTCACATGAACCTTCATAAATCATTCTAATATGCTGGTTTGGTGCTCAAAAACACTTCTTATTATTATAAATTTTGAAAACAGTTGTCACCTTTGACTATTTTAATGCATTATTGCTGATTGTTTTTTACTGACCCAAAACCTGTGAACTATAGTATATGCGGGCTTGCAATATGAATACATTTTATTACAGTGTATATTATACTTGAAAAGAGCCTCCTGTGGTATTATAAGATAGCAAAGTTGATAGCAAAGATCTCAGCAGGTCGTCTGGCTTTGTTTAGACATCCTACTTTGACTGCTTTTTGGTTATGTAGTATGCATATATGGACAGAGATGGTTTATAGTGCTTGAACATAATTTTGGGGATTGTTTCAGACATTCAGTATAGAATTTCCCTCAGCTCTTCTCTAAATAACAGGAGAGAAAGAAATGACTAAAACTTCAGAGGGGAGAATAGAATAACGAAGGAGAAATGAGGACCAGGGAGAAAAAAGCAAAAGAAGACAAACAAATAGCACCGGTCCTGTTGACTGTTGACTCATAACCTTTAAAATCATTAGACACATGATTGATGGCAGACTGCAATGTAATTAGGTGAAAAGATTCAGATTTCAGCGGCATGCCAAAAATCTGAGAATGGAAAGGGGATGTTGGAAGAAAACATATTTAGGGAGAATTTTTCCACTCTATCACAGCAAACTACTGTCACGAAAAGGTCAAAATAGAGATTTTGATGTCTGTTTTAATTGCTAGCACCCATGGCACATTTTCACTCTTTCTCATTTCTGCTTCCTGCTTCTTCCCTCTTGCAGTAAGTACAATGTTTTTGTTTATTTAATCTCTGGGCGCTGAGAGACTAATGCATGTTTTCAGCAGCACAGCAGAGAACACCATGAATTAAACCCTGGAACGAACTTCTTAAAGAGGTGGAGTGTTGATGCGAAAATAACCACCCAGACAACAGCCGGGCGGCAGAGGAGTGTGCAGCGAATATTGAAACCAGATTAAAGCATTTTCCCTCAATTTCCCTGATTATCTTCCAGTCCTGCCACTCCAAGAGCCATTCTGCACCCATTTCTGATCAGCCTTGGTTTACCCGGTAATGTGGTATTTTACGTCTATTCACACAATCCATCATTATGTAAGATGCACAGCAATGATTGGGAATGATTGTGATTAAATGCTTCAGACCTGCACTTAGCACAGATTGATCAAAGCATGAATTATGCCTTTAGTCAGAGCAGAAAACAAGGTCAGAGACGGGACAGATGTTCACTGGTGTACTAGATTCAGTTACTCCCAAGTCTCATTTGAGAGAAAATAATTGTGTGTTCCTGATCGAATTGCATGTACAAGCTTATATGAATACATCTGTCTTCACAGCTAGGGCAAGAATCCGTGCAGGTTGCCTGAAGTCAGAGGTTTGGCGTTCACGGTTGATGAAATAGAGTATGGAGCATATGGTAGGGGTTGATATTTGTGCTAATGTAGCATGTCATCTTTTTTTTTCCATTTAAGTAGATGAGTTAAAGCTGCTCTATACCACATAAAAAGCCGTATGGCAGCTCTGTCCACCTCAGACACTTGTATCGAAGGGAGTTCTGATGGTGCTTTGATTCTGTGTAAAGAAAATGAAGCAGTTCAATGCAGAACTGAAACAGTCTTGTTAAAAGGAGTGGTGAAAAATTCCTCCTGACCGCTGTGATCCGCAATAACGTATGTTTGGTGGAGTTTATTGCTCCCAATGCAGGGTCAACATGTTTTTAAAGCCAAGGTTTCACATAGTTTTTCTAAATAAGCATTTTTCAGTAAAGGCGCATTGTTTTTTGATTAAGCAGAATTAATTTGTCTATTGTTGTGACTTATATGGGGATCAGATTAATGCAAAAATCTACTCTACCGTTAAAAAATTGTGTTAGTAAAATTGTGTTAGTAAAATTGAATGTTTTTAAAAATTAATCTCATATCTTAACTAAGACTGCATTTATTTGATAAAAAATGCAAGTAATATAGTTAAATATTATCACAATTAATACTGTTACAATTTAAAATAATTGCTATATATTTTAGTTTACAGTTTAATTTATATTTTTGATGTTTAATGTTTTTACTGGCTTTTTTGGTTAGTTCAATGCATCCTTAGTGAATAAAAGTATTAATTTATAAAAAATAAAAAAAAATGGTTGAATGGTATATGCTGGCATAAATTGACCCCCACCATGTCTATGACAGAGCATATATTTTATATAATGTGTAACTATATTTTCATTAATTTTATGTTTCTATAGCCATAATTTTGTATTTGAAACATTATTTATGATTTATTTATGCTGCATTAAACAGTCAGCTTTACAGGGTAACGGCAGCCTTAGTTTCTGAAAGTGAGATGACTTTTCATTGTTTTTAGTTTTCAGCTTGGGGACAGACTGTAAATTATGATATATAAAAGCAATCTAACACTGCCCGCATCTAATAAAACACCTACAGTGAAGTACACTGGACGTATCTTCATGCTGTGAGGTTGCTTTTCATTATTATGATCTGGGCATTCTGTTAATGTAGAAAGAGGAACAGAGGAAATACTGCAAGATTACCTACTTCATTCTGAAACCTCAAACCTGGGAGAAAGTTAATTTTTCAGGAAGATAAAATTCCCACACAGAAAGCCAAATTAAAATTGGAGTAGCAATAACAAATTGAATGTCCTGCAATGGCCCTAGCAAACTTACAACTGTCATTGCTGAAACAAATGCTTCTACCTTTTTTTTCATTCTACTCTTCTATGTGCTTTTGAACAGTTGCAGGAAAAAGGATGTAAACCCTTGGATTGAGATGCTTTGGAATGACCTCAGCTGAGCGTTTTGTAAAAAGCAATGGTGTAAACTTCCTTCTGATCGTTGTATAGGTCTTATCCGCAATTACAGGAAACGTTTGGTGGAGGTTATTGCTGCCAATAGGCCCGTGCAGCGGAAGAGGGCCTGGAGACTGCGGCAGGACGGGAGGCCAGGGCGGAGCAGGCAGTGCAGGCGGCCAGGGCGGAGCAGGCAGCTCAGGTGGCCAGGGAGGAGACGACCCTTCGGGCGGCCATGGCGGAGACGACAGTTCAGGTAACCATTTAGGCGTGGCTTCCATGGCCCTATCAAGGGACCCACCCCAAAATTTTCTTGGGGGCAGCTATGGGGTTCGGCTCAGGAACAGACATGGCGGTGACCATTATGGGTGGCAGTGGCTCAGTGGTTCATGTAGGTTGTCTACAACCCGGAAGTTTGGTGGTTCCATCCCCGGTTCCACCTGACCAAGTGTCAAGGTGTCCATGAGCAAGACACCTAACCCCAGCTGCTCCCGACGAGCTGGATGGCGCCTTGCATGGCTGACACCGCCGTCGGTGTATGAATGAGTGAATGGGTGAATGCGAGGCAATATGTAAAGCCATATGTGGCCATAGGTCTGTTGAAAGCGCTATATAAATGCAGTCCATTTACCATTAACCATTTCTGCTGAGGGCTCAGGTTCAGGCTCCATCTTGTCCGGAGACACTGGCTCAGCGGCGGCCATCTTGTCCGGAGACACTGGCTCGGCGGCGGCCATCTTGTCCGGAGACACTGGCTCGGCGGCGGCCATCTTGTCCAGAGACACTGGCTCGGCAGATGTGACGTGAACAGTCTCTGGCTCGGCAGACGTGACGTGAACAGTCTCTGAAAAAACTCAGAAGAAGCTCAGGCTGAGGGGGTGCTGTGAGCTCGTGGGACCCCTCATCCACAAAGCCTACAGTAAAGGATGAGCCGCTTATCCGAAGGGCGAGGTCAATATATTGGATTAAAGTCCATTGAGGGGTGTTATCAGGCATGAGGTAATCAAGAATGTCCGTAAGCCCATAGCGAAACATGTCCTTTAAGACACCCTCATTAAAGTCCACCACATGGCAGAGCTCACAAAATTACTCAACATACTTCTCAATAGGGCGGTCACCTTGGCTGAGACAGAAGAGACATATTGCTGGGTCCATATTTTGGTCTAGTATTCTGTTATGAAAGATTCACTGGAGGCAAACTGGTTGAGAACCCAAACGCAACTTAAATAACAAAACAATTCAAAAACAAGATCAAACCTAAAACAAAAGCATGGCATGGCATTACACTAAAAAACAAGAAACTGGATCTGGGACATAGAACAAACAATACTCAACAAGGACAAAGGGAAAACATGAGGGCTTAAATACATCGACTAATTACAAGACAAGGAACACCTGTGAACAATGATCAGACAATTAACCAATGACAAGACACATGGCAGGATCACATGACAAACAGGGAATCACATGACAAGACACAGAAACATGACAATGACAAAAAAAAAAAAAACGTGACAGTCACTACTTCTGTTTCAATAGATCACATTATCACAGAAAGACTGGGGTAAAAGTTTATAGTCCGGATATAAACACTGATGTCTACGGTAGCGAACAAAATAAAGTAAATCACCTTTTAAAAGAAACTTGACGCTTCAAATAAAGATTTTAGCAATCGTTACACCAGTAGGTGGTGACAAATGACTGTTAAAAATATATTTGTCATTGAATCATTTAAGAGATTTGTTCAAAAATGCTGATTCATCCAATAATGAAACAAGTGAAGTCTTTATGAGTGAGTCATTGAATCATTAATTCAAACAGTTTTTTTTAAATAACTAGTTAATTCAAATTAATTAATTATATATATTTTTTTAAAATAGACTGCATCAATTAAAATCTTATTTTGTTTAGTTGTCTATTCAGAATTTTGAGACAATCGTCATCTCTATTTTAAAAAAACAAAAAATTGTGATTGTCTATTTAAGAATTGTGCTGCTAGTACACAAACTGAATTTCGAGTGAAAATCGCTTGTAGAATGCAGTTATCGCTCCCGTAAATAACGAAACTTTGTACGTACAGAACAGGATTAAGCAATCCGTATAAGTGACAATCATTTTTAGCTGCAGTGTGGCCATTGTGTCATTGCTGGCCTGTAGTGATACAGTACGTCCCACTCTGGCCTGGCAGTGCCGGCGCCCACCACGACTAACGAATTGCAAAGTAATGACGAATGAATGAGCAATCGTTCTCTTCACACCTCCATCTCCTCTCCCACATTTCTCGCCTCTCACGTCTGCCAGGCACATCCCAGCTCTGCAAAAATCCCTCAACTATCTGTGCACTCTACCAAAAATAACCCGCTCCTGCAGAAAGAGAGAAATGCAGGAGGAGGATGCACAAAGTAACAGACATAAATTGTGAAGGGAGAGCGTGAACGCAGGGGTCAGAATGCTCCAGACTGTCTTTCTCAATGTGGGTGTATGTTCGAGTGAGTTTGTGATATGTTCACTTCCTCTTCGCATTGTCATGTTTATCGCCATCCCTGCAGCTTGTCAGAGCAGCGGTCCTCCTGTGTGCCATTAGTAAGATTAAACTGTACCGCTTTTTACATAATCACTACTTCAACACTGTCAGTTTTCCACACACACTGTGCTCTCCATGCCGTCCAGTGTGTTGCTGACAGTAAAGATCTGTTGTCACAAACCAGACTCAATCATGGAGTTGTCATGCCTGCCATTTTCATTCACTGCGCCTCTGTCCAACCTATCAGACCACTCAGTCCTCACACTGGGCCTTTGCTCATCTTTGCTGCTTCAGTCTGCTTTAAGAGGGGGTTGTAAATAATTGGTGGTCAGAATCCACAATACTGTGGTCTAATCAGTTGTGTGGTAAATAATCGTCCTTTTGTTCCATCTTTGTTTTAATGATTTAGGTTATGAGTAAATTCAAAAAATTATTTTTTATTTTACAGAATTTGCTTTTTAAGGACTACAACAAACGACTAGTAGGGACTACACGAGCTTCCTCCCGGATTAGTGACACCACAAATCCTAAAATTTACATAAACTACGCAAGCAACAAATGGGTGAGGCAGTGTTGAGAAGAGGAAGAGTTGTTGTAGTAGAGCACATTTGTGTGTCTGCTCAAGCTATCGCATCTGTCTTTTCACATTTATTGCAATACAGTACGTAACACAAATACAATAGCATGTCACTCTGTAGGCATCTTACAACAGTTCCCAAATGAGCGATTTATAGATTATCATGACAGAATATGCTAATCAATGACTTGAAGGTAGTTAACTCCACATCAGCATAAAATCACCAACTAACCATTCAGAAACGTCCTGTTGCATTCTACATATTGTCACTTCTTCTTGAGTCTCTCCATCAATGTCCGACTTCGGTTTGAACATAAAAGGCAGAACAGTTTCTGACATTTTATTGCTTGTCTGCATGAGGTAATCAGAGCTGCTAATACACACTCAAGCTTTTGAAGTTCCGCCCTCTGTGAGCAGCTCATTTGCATTTAAAGGGACACACACAAAACAAGGCTCAAAATATGCTCCTGAAATTTAATCTGTATGACCTAAAAATATATTTGGGAGCATTTGTGCAAGTGCAAATAATGGTTGTGGTGCAACCTGTAATTGTAATCTGCAATTGCAGTTATTCGCGGAATTATCAACTTTACGTGGGTTGTGCCTCGGCACGGCACAGCACGGATGAATGTTTTGAGGAGAATATGTGGCTGTCAGTCACCGCGCGGTGTGGATACTGTCATTCAGTATCTCTTTTTCTGTAGCCACTCCGAAGTCCGAAGTCTTTTGCATTTTACAACGGGTGAATCTCCAGTTGACACTGGTGATTGTCGTTTGAACCTTTCTGGATCCGCCATCAAATTGAAATTGAATTGAAAAAGTTTATATCATGTGCTGTGAAAAAAGGCTATAAATCTCCACCTCCAACATCCTCACAGGCAATATAGCCTACTAGCTGAGACTCCTTCTTTATGTGTACAGATGTGACGTAATGATGCAAAGACATGCTTGAATTTCCCGCGGAAATCCCGCAAAATCCAGAGTTTGCAGGTAACACAGTGTTCGCAACTGAATCAATACATTTTAACCGCGAGAGCTTGGTTAAACACGGAGAGAGTGCCAAGCACAAAAAATGCAAGGACAAGTGTATGGCAAACAAATCAGGTTCATCAGGTTCGATTATTAAGGCTTTTAATCGCCAGGATGCTGCCTGTCGTTCCGCTCTACTGGCAGAGCTAAACGTCAAATTTAACACTGCATACACCATCGCCAAAGAAGAGCTTGCCTTCACTAAATTTAAACCTATGTTTAAATAGTTCATGAAAAAGAATGGAGTTGCGATTAACATGACTTATGCAAATGACAAATCATGTCCCAATATCATTGGGGTAATAGCAGATATATCCGCGAGAACTCTGCAGTTAAAGTATCGTCAGCTCAGTACATCTCTTTCATTATCGATGGAGACACAACGACCTGTCTGTCAAGGAGTGTGTGATCATGTATGTCCGCGTCCTGCTTGATGGACAGCCCACGAACATCCTCGTCGGACATGTTGAGGTGGAACATGCTGATGGTGAGTATGTTTTTTATTTTTATTTATATATTTTTATTAATATTAATACAGCTTATTTAGTAATATGTAGCAATATATGATTAATATCATAATAAATACTTTGCTTGTTTCATTAATGGATGAATCAGCGTTTTTTTAATGAATCTCTTGAATGAATGATTCAATAACAAATACATTTAAGAAGTCACTTGTCGCCACCTAGTGGTGTAACAGTGTAATCAATAATCGATAATAAATGTAATCAATGTTATTTGAAGCTCCATGTTACTTTCAAAGGGTGCTTTTCTCTATTTTGATAGCTTCTGTAGACGTCAGTGTTTATATCCAAACTATAATCTTTAATTCTAGTTCCAATTCATGTTCTTCTGTGATAATAAGAATATTTGTAACACAGAAATAACAATACTGTGTAGTTGAATATACTCTCTGGGTCAACAGCAGCACCAATGCATAATGTTCCACTGTGATTTTTGTCAAATGTTTAATAGACGTTTAATAGGCGAAAAGTTGACATTTAGGAATGATATTGCAATCTTAGCTCTAGTAATTGGATTTATTCATTAAATGTAATTGATACATTATTTATGATGTTAGCCCTGTGTAAACAGTATTTAAACTAATGGGAATTATTTTAGGAATCTATGCAGCCACCAAGTCAGCATTTGCTGGTCTTGGAGAGTCATGCCAGGACTGGCTCCAGAAGACAGTGGCCATGGGAGCTGATGGAGCAGCCGTGAATCTTGGGAGGAAGGGAGGAGTATCAACAAAACTCTAAGAGGAGGCGGGAAAGCACATCATCCCATTTCACTGCATGCCTCATAGGTGAGCTGATAATGGTCATTAACTCTCTGCCTTGATAGCAAACTGAAATGTCAGATTTGTTCACTATCACTATTGTAGATTGGAGCTTGCCCTACTGTCTGCCCAGAAGGATTCACCTAGGGAAGGCAATGTGTACAACCTGCTCCACTTAATTTGGAAGAATTACCACTTCAGTTCAAAATCCAGAAGGGAGTTAAAACGCCTTGGAGTTGAACTGGATGTGTCTGTGAACAATTCAAGTGGAGTCAAGGGGACAAGATGGTTGCCACATGTATCCAGGGCATTGGATGTGCTTCTGAAGCAAGGGAAGGAGGGGACCCTGGAAGATGCTGGGCAGTACACAGCTGTACATGCTCATATGGACCACCTGGCTGCATCATCAACAAATGCGGATATAGCTGGCCGGGCAAAGCATGTCAGTGTAAACTATAGGTGGAAATGTGGATATTGCCCCTGTACAGTGAGTTAAAGGGAGGAGATGGTATAAATTTGCTGTGTTCTTCTATGCAGGTCAAAGAGACCATGGAGGATGGCTCATTCCTGGCATTCTGCCATTTCTTGACAGATTTATTTTCTGCCATCAGTAAATATAGCCTATTACTGCAAAGAAATGAAGTGATCCTCCCCCAGGTAGGCTTTAACTAGTGGTCAAAGAATAAATCATCATTATTTTGACATACTTTGCTATGTTAAGAGTACAACAAAGTTATGTCTAGATGGAATTACATTAACAGGCAGTCAGCAGCTTGAGGAACCTTATCCTCAACATTGAGGCAATGGCTCTGAGGTCATGTCCAAGTGGCAGGCTAGCTTCCTTCCATGCAGCCATGAAAGGCAGAGAGATGCTAGGAAGCAGGAGCAGGAAAAGAGGCCTCAATTTATGTTTCGGGTACAACCCTTCTAATCCTTTTCGAAAGCATTCAATTGATGCTCATACAGAAATGCCTTACTGACCATTTTAATGTTAATGAATGTGTGTTGTGAATGTAGGTGTCTTGTGGGGGCAGGATATAACATGAACTCATTAAATAATGTTTGTAGTGTAGTGTAATTATATAAAAACTGAAATCTAACAGAATTTAGAATCATTTCATTCATTTGTAATGTACACTGTTCATTCTCAATTGTCAAGGGAGTTCCTTTGAGGAAAGGAGAGGTAGGGAATATGGTTACGGATGGACCAATCAGTCAGACTGCTCCCAGACTGCAGAAGCAGATAGAGACCACTGTTGCTGCAATAGTTAAACAGCTCTGTCTCCGGTTCAGCAGCCTACTTTGTATGTTATTAAGATCAGTTTATAAGTTATAGATAAGATACGTTATATAATCAGGGGCAAAAACAAAAGTGTTGTGTTTATAATTTTGTTCAGTGTATAATGTCTCAGTAGTTTGATGATCAATATATTTTAGATTGTTATAATTATTGTATTATTTTATGCTGTCACTGAATGCTTCTACCCTGACAATGAAATTTAAATGATTTTTGTTTCAGAATATCCTTCATCTGCAGGGTTTTTCCTGGCTCAAAATGAGGCGGCAGGCCTATATTATTATCAACTATAGGCTATCAATCGCCACTTACATTAAATGAAATAAAACAGAATCATCCTCACGTTTTTGGTGATTCCCTAGTTATTTTTTATTTTTATATTAAAAATTGTTTTAATCAGGGCATTTGTCCGGTTGGGCAAGTAGTAGGCCTACAATTCTCTCTCACTTTTCCCTTCAAATAAAAGAAAAAAAAACACACGTGTCCCGGATACAGTCTATGGTCCCGGACAAGCGTTAATGTCGAGCCCTGATATGTTTTCCTTGATTGGTTTTCCCTGAAGAGAATTACGTTGTTGAAAACGAAAGTAAAAGAGTCACGCACGTTCATTGCGTTTTACCGTGATGAGAGTTCCGTGTCTTTATTAAACTCAACACATTATAATGATTTATCTGTCATCCACCCTCGATTAATTGGAATGGAATGTTTGGCCCGTTGTTATGTTATTACTTGGCCCGCCCGACCCGCGGATTATCCGCGACCCGCGCAGCACTATACAGTTTGAGAATGGACACAAGCGGTAACAGCAACAGAACCATCACGGTGGGAAAAGTGTATCTGACTGTCTGTCCGAGTTTTGTCGAGAGCCGGAGGCGGCACGAAATTTGACGGAGGCGACCGCCTCCTGATTCTCTATGCAGGAAAAACCCTGATCTGGTAAGGATCATGCTGATCCTTCCTGTGTCTTCGGCACAGTGTGAGAGAGGGTTATCTGTACAGAAGCGCATAAAGTCAGACATTAGATCTTCATTACACCCTAACACAGTAGAAGATCTGATCCGAATCAGCGTTGAGGGTCCTCCTTTGGAGGCGTTCGATGCCTCAGCCTCAGTGAAGAGATGGATGGAGGAGGGACAGAGAGCCAGAAGACCAAATTTCAAATCCTGGCCACAGTGATTGTTGGTGTTGATTGGTGTTGTTTTTAAATAAAAGAAACCTGTTGATCTGATTTCGAGCCCTGCAAAATGATGCGTTTTTGCTCACCCTCAAAAGGGGACAATTTTAACATGCTATAAAAAATTATCTGTGGGGTATTTTGAGCTAAAACTTCACATACACACTCTGGGGACATCGGACACTTATTTTACATCTTGTAAAAATGGGCATTATACCACCCCTTTAAAGGGATACTATACCCAAAAATGAGCCATCTTCCATCACTTACTCACACTACAAAAAACAAAACAAAAAAATAATCCTGTAATTTTTACAGGAAAAAAAAAACTGACAGCAGTAACTGTAAAAATTTTTTAAACTAACCTACAATTGCAGGTTTACATCTCAAAAGTCCAAATTGCAAGATATAAACTCACATTCAACTCTGCCACTTTTGAGAACCAATTAAGTTTATGCATTTTTATTTTTATTTTTTTTGCATTGTTCTTCTTATGTGGTGTAGTACACACTTCTATCAACAAAGACATTCTCTTGTGTATCATTAATGTGGCAGAAGTGAATGACTGAGGGGAAGGTTTTCTGTGAATAATGGTCTGTTTATCACACATAGCTATTGTTCGGCTTCAGAAGACTTGGAACACGGCACACAAGGCACATGGACTACTTTTATGTGCTTTTTGGAGCTTGACAGTTACAATCACAATTCACTCATCCCTCTTCCATCTCCTGTGCTCCACGGATGAAAAAAATACAGATTTGGAATGACATGAGGAAGTGTAAGAGATGACAAAAATTAAATTTTTGGGTGATCTATCTCTTTAATATTGCTCCTGCAAAGCAGCATACGAAGAACACATTTAGTTGTCTTTTTTTTTCTTTTCTTTTTTTGAGTTTTTTTGTTAATTGGCTTAAAGCTGAAATTAAAATTTATTTATCTATACTTTCAACGGCTGCTATAGTTAGGTCATTTGTTAAATCCCTGTGTTTTCTAAATTTTTGAGTAATTTGGACTCAAATTATTCTGACAATAAATTGGGTCATTATTCACAATTCTTAAGTGCTAACATTTGGGAATGATATAGATATTAAGGGTGATTTTAGGATGTCAAAGGGTTTTAAATTCGTTCAGTTTAAAAACCCATGGTGAATTAGCCCAGAATGATAATTCACCATGGGTTCCCTCTGATTTTTTAGAATTACAGTTTATGAGTAACAAAAAGCCTGTGATTAACATCACTTGCATGTTTTTAAATGCATTTTTTAAATGCAAGTTCCTACAAGGGCTACAACTACCACAGGGATGTAAGTTTATGTGCTCGATGAATTGGACTACTATTGTTAACTTGTTTTTAAAAACAATGGCTTCAAAATGTTACATTATAGTGTGAGATTTACGTTGTAGAACAGACACTGTTTTACTCGTAAATGAATTCTAAAAACCAAGAAATTCCTCTGGGTACCTGTGGTTCGAAAATGCTGATTTTCTGACATGAGCCTTCTATAAAGCTTCATCTTCGGTGGCCGTTTTAGGGACAAGCTTTGTGGTTTGTCATTTGCAGCTGGTGCTTTCCAAAGGTTCCTCTTGACAGACAGAGGAGTTCTTTCCCCCAAGAACCAGAGACACTTCCCTGGGGAGAAGAGAGGAGTGAACAGGTGTTTCTGTCCACTGATGTTCTTCCCCAGAAATGAAAAAGGCACTGGCACTCCAGCTCACACCTTGTCAGTACAGATCAATGTCCAGTGGCAGCAGGAAAGCCGACTGGGTTGCAGATGGCGCGGTTGGCTTTAGTGTCAGAGACCTAAAGAGGTGACGAACCCAAGCATCACCTGGGTCTATGGAGACAAGAAATTCAGATTCTGGATTCTAGATGTTAGTTTTTTTTTCTAGATTGTAGATCTGATAGCCACCATTTTGCTTGGTTATTTAGTTTTTTTTTACATGTGCACAAACATGCCTCAACATTTACTAATAAGGTACGATAAAGAGAAAAGGGGAATATCACTGTGCTAAACATTTTCCTAGATAGCCATTTGTTAGCTATACTGACTTTTGCCTTTTCATAGATGATGTTCATCGATAAAATGAAATACTTGTCCTTGTTTTTGAACAGAATTGTTCTGATACATGCTACACACACCAGGAGTCACATGTTGCTGTAGGCGAGATCAGTCATGACATGAGGCACTCCATTCTACCTTGCTATAAAAGAGAATGAAATAAACATTCAACTATGAGTCATTGTTACTGAAAAATTATTCAATTGAACTATTAATGCACAGCAATATGGTGACATCATACAATTTGTTGTCACGACTTTTCTTTCAAGAATATAAACAGAATATTAATTGTAATTACAACCATTTGTAAATACATTTCGAGCTGTTCCATGCCGTCCTAGATGAATACCTACAGTAGGACGCATCAAATGGGATTCATCAAATATTTTGGATACCTCATGAGCTTGAAATATATAAGAGACTAAAGTCAACTATGCACTGATGTTCCACTGTACATTGTAATTCAGAATAAATTACATTTTACAAAATATATTCAAATAGAAAAACACATTTTAAATTGTTATAATATTTTCACATTAGCCTATTACTGTTTTTACTGTATCTTTTATCAAATAAATCAGCCTGTAACAATAGTGATTGTTTAGCATGTGGGAATGTGCTATGAGGCGGATCCTTGGTAATATTGAAAGTTGAAAGTAACAGAATGTGAAAGTGAAGAATATGAGGAAATTCTGTGTGTGACTGAAGCACAGGCAGAGGATGTTAATGCAGTGGGCACGAGCAGAGCAGATGACACCCAGCTGTTTGCAGGCATGCTTCTTGGGACAGACATGGTGAAATTCCAAATTGACTGTGGTGCCACTTGCAACATCATTCCGATCCATTTGATAAACCCGGAAACAAAACTGGAACACACAGACACAGAGTATTACTCATGTACAACAAGAGCAGACTAAGACCACTAGGAAAATGTAAAGTTAAGTAGAGAAATACTAGAAGCCAGAAACTGTACCAGCTCGAGATCCAAGTGGTAGTTGGAGATGACGCTGTACCGTTGCTTGGTAAAAAAACAAGTGAGGCCATGAAGCTGAGAATATAATGGCAATAGATAGCATTGTCACCACAGAAAAACTTACAACTGGAAAGTGGTGCATGGAACAAATCAAAGATGAGCATGCTGATGTATTCACTGGAGACGGATGTCTAGAAGGAGAGTACAAAATAGAGGTAGATAAAACTGTAAAGCCAGTGCAGTTGCCCAAGAGACGTGTGCCAGTCTCTATGATGAAACCACTCAAAGAGGAACTACAGGATCTACAGCGCAGAGGAATCATAACACCTGTCGAATGCAGCACAGACTGGATCAGCAGTATGGTTGATGTACAGAAACAAAATGGAAACCCGAGAGTGTGCATCGACCCCAGGCCATTAAACAAAGCATTAAAGCGCAGCCACTTTCCACTACCCACTATTGAGGACATACTCCCAGACCTGTCCAAAGCCAAGGTATTCACAGTGTGTGATGTCAAAAGTGGTTTTTGGCATGTCAAGCTCCATGAGGAATCCAGTTACCTGACGACATTCGCCACCCCCTTTGGGCGTTACAGGTGGCTGAGGATGCCTATGGGA
>NC_139981.1:11269372-11379746 GCF_963993115.1 Abramis brama
TGGAAGGCTGTTTACGGAGGGCTAGAGAGTGTGTCTATTGGCAGGGCATGACAGATCAAATTAAGACATATATTGCAAAGTGTGACATCTGCAGATCAGTGGACAATAGACAACAGAGAGAAACATTACAGCCACATGAGATGCCAAGCAGACCATGGGCAAAGGTGGGAACAGATCTCTTTAATTTTGACAACAGAGACTTTCTAATCACAGTAGACTATTATTCCAACTTTTGGGAAATAGATCACCTGTCTGATACAAACTCGACAACAGTGATAAAGAAACTGAAAGCCCATTTCGCTCGTCAGGGTATCCCGGATATTGTAATTTCCGACAACGGCCCACGATATGTATCCACAGAATTACAGAGATTCAGTCGACTTTGGGAATTCCAACACAATACGTCATCCCCAGGTTACCCTCAGAGTAACGGCAAAGCTGAGTCAGCCGTGAAGACAGCAAAGATGCTCATGCGCCAAGCCAAAGCTGCAGGACGGGACCCGTATCTTGCTATGCTAGACCACCGCAATACTCCATCACAAGGCCTGATGTCCAGTCCAGCAAAGAGACTGCTTAACCGCTGTACCAGAACACTGTTACCTACAAAGACAAGTCTTCTGCAACCACAAGTCATAAGTGCACAGGAGGATCTGATCAACAACCAACAACATCAGTGTGCCTACTATGACAGATCAGCTAGAGATTTGGTTGAACTGAAACCAGGTGACCGTGTGCGAGTACAACCATTTGCACCATACAATGTCTGGAGGCTAGGTAACATACAGAGGCCCATTGATGCAAGGTCCTGCGAGGTCCTCTTAGACACAGGCAATGTTCTCAGGCGAAATCGGAGACACCTCAGACGGGCTCCTGGAGCGACCCCCAGCCGACCCCCAGACATAGACACTGATGACACTGGACACTCTGAGACTGCCTCTCCCCTCTGTACCTCTGAGAAGGTCACACCCTTAGATAACACCAACAGTGATGTGCCTGTCACTACCAGGTCTGGCCGCATAGTGAAGAAACCATCACGTTACATGGACTTTGTAACACATTAAGCTTGAAGGAACAGCACTTTGAATGTTACTATGTTTTGAATGTTCCAAGGGTATGTCCGATGTAAGCCGATGCTAATTGGTTAAGGGCAATCCTATTTATTTTTTATTTTTTTGTATATAGATATATATTTCGGAAATGTGTATGTTGATAGTCTACAGAGAGAAAACAAAAATACAACACTATATTTATGACATTTAAGTTGTGCTGGCATTAAGAAGGCACCTGATGGTTGTTTCATAAAAGACGCTTAGAAAAGCGGGGATTAAACTCCAAAACCGGACTTGAATGAGCCTAACAAATAAGTTGGGGCTAAAGTGGTTCCATAAAAGGTAATTGAAGTTCACGCAATCTCACTAATTTGATCCAGGTTTATCTAGTCTAGATAATTGCGTGTGCACGCGTTTCTGAAGCAGCCCTAGAGGTCGATCGTGGATCAAATCGATCCACCATCAAACAGCGTATATTTTGTGCTGTTTTATGTTTGTGACATGGTTTTTTTTTTTCGTCAGTGCAAAACTTACATTTTACAGTTATATTCTGCATCTGTAAATGTTAGAAAGTCATGCAAATGTATCCATTTTGCTGCTAATCTTCATATTGAACGAGCGCTGCTGTGCTGCTGTGCGCCAAATAGGAGCGCAATAATTCTGACTAAAATATACATTTTGCTTGGCAAATTAATATGTGATATTTTATAACACCAGAAATATCTTCTAATTATAATAATTTATCTTTAGGATGTTGGATAAGTTGCAGTGAACTTCTAGCTCATTACACTTATATATTTTATACTTCTAATAAAAAAAAAATGAAAAGGTGAACAGAAGTAGCCTAATTCAGGGAAGATTTTTTTTTTAAGAAACTAAGTATATAAAGATACAAAATATAGTTTTGGGTATAGGACCTATGCTACTTAATAAAGATGATGTATACTTATTTAGAATGCTGAGAATTACAGCTTTTAATGCAATAATGTTTTGGAGAAAGCAAGAATCCCCAGTTTTAAATGAGTGGTTAGATTTAGTTTCTAAAGTACATTATGGAGAGGATAACATGAAATTAAGAGCAAATGTATACATTTTGAAAAGATATGTGCAACTCTTATATTCCATAAAATAAAGGAATATATATTAGCCTACATTAACTACATTTTTATATAACCCTCCCTTTTATTTCTAGTTATTTGTTATTTTATTTACTGATTTATTTAATATTGAATATTTGATATTTAAATAATATTACTTGAATAACTATTAGGAATTATGTGTCATTATAAGAGTTTGATATAAATATGTGAATGTTACATTTTTATTAATATTTATTTATTGTTTTTTGTCTTTTCCCCCTTAAATAATATGTATGTGTTGGTGGGGATTATCACAAAAGAAAAAAAGTAGAAGGAAAATTAAGGAATATTTATTGGGGGAAAATATGATGTCTTTAAAGGAACTGTCCATTTGTATAATTGTGTTAAATGTGTTTGAATTGAAAGACATAATAAAGTACATGATATATATATATATATATATATATATACAATATTTGTTAGTTGGACATTAGATGTCCCTTATTTAGAATTTTAAACCTACAAGTGTATTTTTATGATAGCAATAACTGTAAAGGGACTATTGTAATGGGGTAAATGTAGGTTAATATACTGTCAATTACTAAGCTCAGATTCATCTTACCAGTTAAAATTTATACTGTGCTTTTGTAATTATTTTTTTTTAATTTTGTGATTTTAACTTCTGCTTTAAAAAGCTTTTTTTTAGATTGTGTTCTAATGTTCTTCTAATAACCAACATACTACAGCTGCCAAACAAAACCAGAGAGAAATGTATTCATAAATCTTTAAAACAATTATTTATCTATCTATATATCTATATCTATAAATACAGTACTTATCCCGGGCCGGGTCGCGGGGGCAGCAGTCTAAGCAGGGATGCCCAGACTTCCCTCTCCCTCGACACTTCCTCCAGCTCTTCCGGGGGGACACCGAGGCGTTCCCAGGCCAGCCGGGAGACATAGTCTCTCCAGCGTGTCCTAGGTCTTCCCCGGGGTCTCCTCCTGGTGGGACATGCCCGGAACACCTTCCCAGGAAGGCGTCTAGGAGGCATCCGGAAAAGATGCCCGAGCCACCTCAACTGACCCCTCTCAATGTGGAGGAGCAGCGGCTCTACTCTGAGCTTCTCCCGAGTGACCGAGCTTCTCACCCTATCTCTAAGGGAGCGCCCAGCCACCCTGCGGAGAAAGCTCATTTCGGCCGCTTGTATCCGGGATCTTGTCCTTTCGGTCATGACCCAAAGCTCATGACCATAGGTGAGAGTAGGAACGTAGATTGACCAGTAAATCGAGAGCTTCGCCTTGCGGCTCAGCTCCTTCTTCACCACGACAGACCGGTACAGCGACCGCATTACTGCAGAAGCTGCACCGATCCGTCTGTCAATCTCCCGTTCCATCCTTCCCTCACTCGTGAACAAGACCCCGAGATACTTGAACTCCTCCACTTGAGGCAGGAACTCTCCACCAACCTGAAGCGAGCAAGCCACCCTTTTCCGACTGAGGACCATGGCCTCGGATTTGGAGGTGCTGATTCTCATCCCAGCCGCTTCACACTCGGCTGCAAACCGTCCCAGTGCATGCTGGAGGTCCTGGTTTGATGAGGCCAACACGACCACATCATCCGCAAAGAGCAGAGATGAAATCGTGTGGTCCCCAAACCTGACCCCCTCCGGCCCCTGGCTGCGCCTAGAAATTCTGTCCATAAAAATTATGAACAGAACCGGCGACAAAGGGCAGCCCTGCCAGAGTCCAACACGCACCGGGAACAAGTCTGACTTACTGCTGGCAATACGAACCAAGCTCCTGCTCCGGTCGTACAGGGACCGGATAGCCCTTAGCAAAGGGCCCCGGACCCCATACTCCCAGAGCACCCTCCACAAGATGCCACGAGGGACACAGTCGAATGCCTTCTCCAAATCCACAAAGCACATGTGGATTGGTTGGGCAAACTCCCATGAGCCCTCCAGCACCCTGTAGAGGGTATAGAGCTGGTCCAGTGTTCCACGACCGGGACGAAAACCACACTGTTCCTCCTGAATCCGAGGTTCTACTATCGGCCGGATTCTCCTCTCCAGTACCCTGGCATAGACTTTCCCAGGGAGGCTGAGAAGTGTGATCCCCCTATAGTTGGAGCACACCCTCCGGTCCCCCTTCTTGAAAAGAGGGACCACCACCCCGGTCTGCCAATCCAAAGGCACTGCCCCCGACCGCCACGCGATGCTGCAGAGGCGTGTCAGCCAAGACAGCCCCACAACATCCAGAGACTTGAGGTACTCAGGGCGGATCTCATCCACCCCCGGTGCCTTGCCACCGAGGAGTTTCTTGACTACCTCGGTGACTTCAGCTTGGGTGATGGACGGGTCCGCCTCCAAGCCCTCAGCCTCTGCTTCCTCAATGGAAGACGTGACGGCGGGATTGAGGAGATCCTCGAAGTATTCCTTCCACCGTCCGGTGATATCCCCAGTCGAGGTCAACAGCTGCCCTCCTCCACTGTAAACAGCGTTGGTAGGGCACTGCTTCCCCTTCCTGAGGCGCCGGACGGTTTGCCAGAATCTCTTCGAGGCCAGCCGATAGTCCTTCTCCATGGCCTCACCGAACTCCTCCCAGGCCCGAGTTTTTGCCTCCACAACCACCCGGGCTGCAGTCCGCTTGGCCCGTCGGTACCCATCAGCTGCCTCAGGAGTCCCACAAGCCAGCCAGGCCCGATAGGACTCCTTCTTCAGCTTGACGGCATCCCTTACTTCCGGTGTCCACCACCGGGTTCGGGGATTGCCGCCTCGACAGGCACCGGAGACCTTACGGCCACAGCTCCGAGTGGCCGCGTTGACAATGGAGGTGGAGAACATGGTCCACTCAGACTCAATATCTCCAGACTCCCTCGGGATCTGGTCGAAGCTCTGCCGGAGGTGGGAGTTGAAGATCTCTCTGACAGGAGATTCGGCCAAACGTTCCCAACAGACCCTCACAGTACGTTTGGGTCTGCCGAGTCTGTCCAGCTTCCTCCCCCGCCATCGGATCCAACTCACCACCAGGTGGTGATCAGTTGACAGCTCCACCCCTCTCTTCACCCGAGTGTCCAAGACATACGGCCGGAGGTCGGATGAGACGACCACAAAGTCGATCATCGACCTCCGGCCTAGGGTGTCCTGGTGCCATGTGCACTGATGGACACCCTTATGCTTGAACATGGTGTTCGTTATGGACAAACTGTAACTAGCACAGAAGTCCAATAACAGAACACCACTCGGGTTCAGATCAGGGGGGCCGTTCCTCCCAATCACGCCCCTCCAGGTGTCACTGTCGCTGCCCACGTGGGCGTTGAAGTCCCCCAGTAGAACGACGGAGTCCCCAGTCGGAGCACTTTCCAGCACCCCTCCCAGAGACTCCAAGAAGGCCGGGTACTCTGCACTGCCGTTCGGCCCGTAGGCACAAACGACAGTGAGAGACCTATCCCCGACCCGAAGGCGCAGGGAAGCGACCCTCTCGTTCACCGGGGTGAACTCCAACACATGGCGGCTGAGCTGGGGGGCTATAAGCAAACCCACACCAGCCCGCCGCCTCACACCATGGGCAACTCCAGAGTGGTGAAGAGTCCATCCTCTCTCGAGGAGTGTGGTTCCAGAGCCCAAGCCGTGCGTAGAGGTGATCCCAACTATCTCTAGTTGGAATCTCTCAACCTCACGCACAATCTCAGGCTCCTTCCCCGCCAGAGAGGTGATGTTCCATGTCCCTAGAGCTAGATTCCGCATCCAGGGATCGGGTTGTCTAGGCCCCCGCCTTCGACTGCCGCCCGATCCACTTAGCACCGGCCCCTTACGGTCCCTCCTGCAGGTGGTGGGTCCACGGGAGGGTGGCCCCACGTCGCTCCTTCGGGCTGAGCCCGGCCGGACCCCATGGGGGGAGGCCCGACCACCAGGCGCTCGCATACGAGCCCCAACCCCGGGCCTGGCTCCAGGGTGGGGCCCCGGCTGCGCCATACCGGGCGATGTCACGGTCCTCTGTTTTTTCTTCATCATAAGGGGTTTTGAACCGCTCTTAGTCTGACCCGTCGCCTAGGACCTGTTTGCCTTGGGAGACCCTACCAGGGGCATATAGCCCCAGACAACATAGCTCCTAGGGTCATTCGGGTACTCAAACCCCTCCACCACGGTAAGGTGGCAGTTCAAGGAGGGGTATATATATATATATATATATGTCTATAAGGTCTATATTGTCTAATTTATCATTGTAGCCTTATTTAAGTTGATTTTCTGTATACTGTGTATTCAGTTTTGGACTAATAGTGGTTAATAAAGTCCAATAATGGTATGAGAGAGTGTCAGTGGTAATATCATTGTGTTCTTGTCGGTCAATGTTAGAGGATCTGTGTAACAACTGAGGCTTAGCCTGACAGTTAGCCTGCCCTGGACCAGGCTAGTTTCCCAGCATAAGTTGCCAGGGTAACTGAGTTTGAACTATTTTAAGTTTGCTTTATGAAACAGAATCCACCAACAATAAGTCTGACTAACCAAAATAAGCCTGGCTTGTATTCTAATCTTGTTTTATGGAACAACCCTCTGGAGTCTCAGTCTCAAAAGAGAAAGGATGTAACAATAGTGATTGTTTAGCATGTGGGAATGTGCTATGAGGCGGATCCTTGGTAATATTGTGGTCGCAGCACGGACCATTTAGTGTGTTGCACGCAGAGGCTCGCATGTTATGCTGTTGCACTGTTAATTCTCTATGTATGTGTTCAAACTTATTGCTTAATAAACCACCACCCGTTGGGTGTTAAACAAGATATTCTGGAGTCTGTGAGTATAAAGACCAGAATATAACACAGCCTTGGTGAACATAAGAGGCCAATTTTTTTGTAGAAGTCCATTCAGAATGTTTTTAATACATTTACATTTATTCATTTAGCAGATGCTTTTCAAGATGACCTAGAAATGAGGGCACAAGCGATAAATCATATGCAGTCATCACAGAGAAGCAGCATTTTCAGGTGTTAATAGAGGAGTGAACCCTAAGAAGCAGTAAAAGCTAAGAGCTAGCATATGCTAACACAAGCATCAATGACTGAGACAGTTTCCTTGGCGCTTCACTCAATCATTTTACTCCATTCATGAGGAAAAAGAGAGTCCACAGCATACTGTATAACCAGTGACTGATTCATCATCCTTCTTTTTGCTTGTTTTATTCCTGCTTTGACCTTTCTTGTCTGCTGAAATCTCCATAATTGATTGTGTCTGTTTTTTTCTCCCCCATTGGTAGGTGGTGTTGTTTTTCTCCATTTCCCATGGCTTTGCCTTAATGACTGCATTCTTTGTCATATTTGCGTGGGCTGTCACCATTTTCAAATAGTCCTCAAAGTGAGATCAAACTGGGCAGAAAAACACAGTAGCCATCAGATGTTAATGTTTGGCAATTTATTCAGCTATGAAAGACAAGCATAAGGGTTGTTATAAGTCTGTGGATCTTATTCTGACTCTCTATCTATCTCTTATATCTCCTGCTCACTGTCTTCATCTTACTGTCATTCGTGAACTCTTCCCGTCTTTGTTCTCTTTCTTTCCACATTATCATCTTCCCATCTCATTGTCCATATGCATCTCTTTTTTTTCTGTCTGTACATATCATTTTTATGCATGGGCGCCTCTCCAGGAAGCCTTTTTTAACTCTTTCCCCGCCAGTGTTTTTAAAAAAAATTCCAACCACCGCCAACATTTTTGACAATTTTTACAGAATTGTCATGATCCCCAGAATATTTTTTGTATGAATATCTGAACATGCAATATATCAAAAGTAATAACAGACCCAAAAATCTGTTTTATTCTAGCTTCATGCATTCTTTTTTTTTTTTATCAACACTTGAATGTGGGTAAGTTTCATTAAAAAAACAAAAAAAAAAAACATTTTGAGCAAAAAGCGGAGAAAATATTTTTTTGTCAAAGACTACATTCAGATCAGATTCAGAAAGATGATCAAAACATAGATGGAGTAAATCGAGTCCATCAACACCCCTAATGCTTGCACAGTACTATAGCTCGTCTTGACATTTCCTTCAGTAACATTAGGTAGTTTTGATTTATATGCTGTTTAATGTTGATGATCACATTATTTTACATATGCATATGATGACATATGAGATCGCTCGTTTTTGCATCTTCTTCGCATGTGTTTTGATCAGAAGATTCAGTACTCTTTCAGAAAATGCGTAATAGCGCCCCCTACCGTATAACAGTGAAAACACGGAAAGCCGGATATTTCCATCAATGGCGGGGAAGCGTTTTTTCACAAATGACGGAAATTTCCGTCAATGGCTGGTAAAGAGTTAAGAGGGTCTGGCAAGGAGAATGTCTGCAACGATATTATAATTTCTACGGTTATCCTATTTCACACTAGACAGCACTAATAATTCTGCCATGTTCCTTTGCAGTGGCTTATGGCCGGCCCAGCAGCATTCATGGGTGGGAATGTTAAGGTATTACACTCTTTATTCATCAACAACTGATGAATCTGCCAGAAAAAACACTCCCCCAATGATACACTTCACTGTACTATTCCTCTACAGCTCTCTTTCTAATCCTGCTTTTTCTGGTGAATTAGTGGAAATATGCCAGCCATTAATGACACCGACACAAAGACTCCGCAACTTTCACGTAGACAGGCGAACAAACATGTCTTGCCAGGGTTATCCATTAAAAGGCCCACACAGATGCATGTTTTAGGCAGACAAATAGAGGCCGCTTTTAATTCTAGCTTGCTTGTTCAAAGTAGGCTGCACATAATTTAGGGCCAAGATACAAAAAATTCAGACCTCATTCTTGCAGCATGTTTTGAAAAAAGATTACTGTTTTTATTACTCTGGATAATTATAGCATTCCAAGCCATTATGATTTTTCTAATTAGCATGGTTTACCCAGCATCTAATGTGTTGTTGTATAATTGAGGTAGTATACTCCTTAGTGTGATCATAATTCAAGTTTGGGGCTTTTAGTCTGTCAGTTATATTTTAGGTGATCTATATGCTAGGGTACTTCTAAACTCAGATATTTACAGAACTATTAAAGTCGGCATGAAGTTGCAATAGTCTTTTCTTCCCTATTGTGATGTATATGCGAGTGAAACAGCTTCTCAAACAAGACAAAATGTAGGGCGGGACTTGATTTTGTCTGTCAGTAATTGATTGGATCATTGGATGGTTGTGGTTTGCTACTGGTCGATCTCATGTGAGTGACAGGTTGTCCCGCCCTCGCGGCACTAAACACATCATCAGAGAAGAGAAGAGATGTTACTACACAAGAGGAAGGGGAAGTTATTTTGATTGAAGATTACAAGGACACATAAATTAAAAAAAATAAATAATAATAAATAATTTATAATAAATACTGCAGTAATCCATAAAAAGCAAGATGTGTCCATTTTGATTTCATGATGAATGCAAGCTTGTGTAGTAGGTAAAATGTACCTACTGTACTGTAAACCTTTCAGCGAGGGCACTACTGAGGATGATTACATCATACAGAAAGGTGAAAGTTCCCAGCTACAAAGGACATGTATTGACATAATATTATGTGAATACTATATTACTATTCAAGTTTTAATGAGTTAGCTAACGTAATATACCTCACTGATGAAAAACATTGTGTAGAAAAATACTGTACTATACTTGAAAACTTGGACTTGGACCAGATACAAACCATTTAGTAACCGCCTAGCAACACCCTTGATAATCTTCACTCAAGAAAACTGCACTCAAGTCAGCCACAAACTGACATTTTTAGACAAGTACACTAGCCTTCAAAACTTGAGCAAGGACGCATTATATTGAACAAAAATGACATTTATGTAAGGGATAATGTAGAGCGAGGCGGTTGTTATAGCGAATACAACCCCGACAGGCTGATCTTGAAACTTATTACATGGCTACCTACCAAATAAATCAATAATTTGACACAAAATATTGATTTAAAAAGGAGTTTATTGATTTAAAAACGATTGTATTGCTTCCGCTAAAGAAAATAGTCCGTTCCGTCTCTACGGTTAGAATCCTGCGTCTAGCAACGCTCTGTTTTTCATGGCAACGGTGTGTTATACTTAGCAGCGGTCTGTTATCAAGAAATAACAGACCACATTCTACATTAGAATTCAACCAAGCCATGTAATAAAAGGTTATAAAAGTTGATGAATGATGTTCTTTTGAACTTGAACTGTGTTCGTCAAGGCTGCTGAAAAAAAAATGATCATGGGTTTTACAAAAATATTAAGCAGCACAACTATTTTCAACATTGATTATAATCAACATATTAAAATGAATGAAGGATTGTCACAGAGTCAGTCACACCATCCCAGCCCCAATCATCACTCAATCACCAGGACTCGCCCACTCATTCACAATCACCGGAGTACTGACTCGCTGCGCCTGCACCCCCTCATCAACACACCTTTATATGCCCCGTTCACCTTTCACTACTTGTCTGGTCTCGTTGCAGTATACACTGCTTTATGTCAGACTCCTTACCAATCTACTCACCTGCGGTCTCGTCCTGTATCCAGTCTCCTGGCCGTCTTCTGGTATATATTTATTTTTCTTTTATACAATAAATGTAGCCTTGCTGAGCATAAGAGAAATCTTACCGACCCCAAATTCTTGAACGGTAGTGTATGTCTTAGCACAAAAACACAGACCAATTACACAAGTGGCGCTGAGACTGCATATTGCAACCATTCTGCTATTTGACAGCAGGGACACATTATGTTCTTATCTGTCACTAAGCTGTACCGCTGCAGGATAAACTTCCAGATGAAGGCATGAGCAGTTAATTTGGTCCTTCTTTTTAAATATTGAGTGGAGTTGCCTAAGTATGCACAGTATGACCTCTCATCTCATCCACATTTAATTCATACCCAAATCCAATCCATTGGGACCCTGCGGTCCTCTGCACCTGAACTCATAAAGGGCTTAATTGAATCCATCATTGGCTTAATTGTTTAAATGAAGTGCTTTATCAGACTCTAGCCTTTGAGTTTCTTTGCAGCGGACCTGTCGGCTTGCAGGGTAAATACACAAGCTTGGACACAAGCTTACTCATCAGACTGAGGCTGGAGTCATCACAGCTGTTGGGTTATGCAGAGTGTATAAAATCATATCACTTCCTCCCCTCCATGTTGTTGCTGGAGGCCCAATGGCACTGAGCCGCAGGAACGGCCCCCCAAGTGATCGGCTTCCATTAAAAATGCATTCTTGCCATTTTGGTGCCACTTAAGTTACAGTTGCAAAGCTCATCTATTCTTCACTAACAGATGCTAAGGACATCAAACCTGCTTGAAGATTCCACATGCACATATACAGTTTATGTATACATGGGCAAATCAAAAGAATGAATCGACTTTTATTAGAAATGCTAAATATATACGTATACCGCTTAAACCTCTTACCACCCTGAAATACGTATAAGCAAAAAAAATAAAAGACTTATTCATAATGTAAGTACTGACACTTTTTGGTAACACTTTATTTTACAGTGTCCTTGTAACATGTACTGTAACATATGTACTTATAGTAACAACATTATGCATAATTACATGAAACTAACCCTCAACCAAATCCTAATCCTACCCAAACCTTAAGTAGGCTATATGTAGTTAATTAATATTACTCAGTACTTAAATATATAATTACACTGTAACAATGACAGTGTAAAATAAAGTGTAACCCACTTTTTTATTGTTATTATTTACAAATATTAAACAGAAATATAATTGCAAATACCATTTGGACTTAAGGATTTGTACCAGGTGTAAAGTAATTATTTGCAGCATGGTTTAGGATATTGAAGTAAAACACTGTCTAGACATTCTGTCTTATTTTAAAGTCACTGAGATGCCAGTATCTTCAATGGCTCGTCTCACAGTTGTTTCTGTTAGAAAGAACAGGTTTATTTGTCTCTCTTTCCCCCCCTCCCCCTCCCCCTCCCCCTCCCTCTCCCTCTCCCTCTCCCCCTCCCCCTCCCTCTCCCTCTCCCCCTCCCTCTCCCTCTCCCTCCCCCCCTCCCTCTCCCTCTCCCTCCCCCTCTCCCTCTCCCTCCCTCTCCCTCTCCCTCCCTCTCCCTCTCCCTCTCCCTCTCCCTCTCCCTCTCCCTCTCCCTTCCCTTCTCTTCTCTTTCGTCTGCTATTCACTTTGAGTAAAATAGCATTTGTTACACAGATGTGACCAATATGGAAATTCAGCAACAATTAGAGCCGCGAGCGAGCGTGCCAAATTGACTGACAACACTGCTGAAGCAATTTGGAGGTCAACTGAATGCATATATGAGTCCTCAATGGCAGTTTGCTTTGGTGGGTATTCATTCTGGGTCCAAGATAGATTCTGACATTATTAGACCTGCCTCTTGATTTCCAGCAGCTTGTGCAAAGTAGAATAAATATTACTATTCGGCTGCCACTGCTGAGAAGTGTTGGAGTAGATTGAAGGAGCAGATTGTGGACATCAAGTGGACTGTTCAACAACCTCTTATAATAATCTCAATAAAACAGCACTATAGACTGTAAACACTGTCAAACAAGTTAATTTACCAATAAATGATGTGCTTTTTATGCAAAGGTATAAATATATAAACTTGCAGCAGCACAGTTAATAGAATATTATTAAATCTATCAATATAAAATTATTAAACAATGTTTTACGTATTTATTTTTTAGATTTTATAATTTGCATTTATGTGTTTATTACTGTTGTGTGCCGGAGAAAACATGCGGAAGCGAGGATCTATTAGCAGGGTTTTAATGAAGAAACACGTAGTACAAATAATAAAGAACACGAAGGACAAAGAAACAAAACCACGAGAAGGACCGAACTAGAATCACCCATACATGTACAACAACTGACAAGGTAACCAGTGAAACACAAGGACTATAAATAAACAGAGATAAACAAGCTTAACTAAGTAACAAGGGGGCGTGGTTAATAAGAAACACCTGGGGAGACTAATAAACAAGAAAGACTACAAAGGACTACAAAACATGGCACAGAACAGGAAATAACAAAAGTGCACACCAGACAAGGGAAACACAGGACAGGAATCATGACAATTACATTGTTTAATGTAAAATTTGTTGTTAAACATAATAGTTAAATCATAACCAATAATCTACTGAGTATTATTAAATACAAATGTTTATGTTGTATCAACTATTATATTGTACTTTAAATATAATACACTACCATTCAAAAGCTTGGGGTCGGTAAGAATTATGATTATTATTTTTTTATTTTATTTTTAATGCTCACCAAAAATACAGTAAAAACTGTAATATTGTGAAATATTCTTACAATTTAAAATTAACTTTTTTCAGTTTCAAATATTTTAAATTGTAATTTATTCCTGTGAAGGCAAAGCTGAATTTTCAGCAGCCATTACTCAAGTTTACAATTTACGATCCTTCAGAAATCAGTTTAATATGCAGATTTTGCAGAAACAGTTGTGCTACTTTTTTCAGGATTTTTTTTTGGAGTTCGAACAAACTATTTGTATATATATATACAAACTACTGTTTATATATATATATATATATATATATATATATTTGTAGCAGTGTATAAGTCTTTACTGTCACTTTTGATCAATTTAATGTGAAAAAAAAAGAAAAAGATTTCTTTCAAAAAACTTAATGACCCCAAATGGTAATGAAATAATATTATGTATATATGTTTTGTGTATGTAAATATTTATGTACATAATCAACTTCCCAGCCCCTCCCACCACTACACTAGTGCACATGTGAGCACAACTTACTAGTTCAGATGCATGTCTTTTTGACTGTCAGATTTAAAAATATGTTTGAGTTCAGCTCCAGGTGTTATTCCGTCTTAAGCCTCCCACCAATTTAACTTCTATTTACCACTAGAAGCTCTCTGTGGAAGATCCCCTTTGCTCTGAATAGCAGTTCTGTGTCAAGGATATCTCTACGGGGTCATGACGACACTGTCATCCCTTGCAAGATGGATGGCATGCGTAATTCAGCTTTCTACTTCTCTGTCAGAGCTTCAGCATCCATCATCTCTGCACTGGCACTTTAAATCGGTTACATCAAATTAACCTCATGACTTGCGGCTGAGATTTTACACTATCACATTGGTTTTGTCTCCATGACATATGTGACTGCGCACATCACAGACTTCCGGCACTTCAAAATGGCTTTCGGTTTCATAAACCAGGTGATCAAATGAAAAGGTTTCATTATTTTCACAATATCTGTAACACAATCTGTATTGGGTGTCAAACAATAAAGTGTGTAGTGTTCAAATTAAGTGATATGTGAAGAACACACTCTTCAGACTGCAGTGTCAGTATCTCTGATGCTGAAGGCAGATAAATTGCTCTGGCCGCTCGGTATTGCACTTGCGGGATGATGTGTGACAGCTCAGGGAAGGTTTTTGTTCACAAGTAATTGCTCTCAGGCCTCTGTGCTGTGGTATAGAATATCCATATTCAAATAAATCATGCCAGGATTAACCAGTTCCTTCTCAGCTCACTGAGAGAGAGAAAAATGAGGGGAGGAGGCTTATATAACAGGCGATATGTATGTGTTTGTTTTGGTTGTGAGTTGGACTTCTAAAGGTTTTAAGCCTGTATGCATGCGTGCTTGTGTGCGTGTCATTCACATGGGCTCCGCTGTGGTTTCGCTAGCGGCCGCACACTAAGTGTGACCTGTCATTGTTGAGAGGTGTGACTGACAAGCTTTCATCTCTAGACTGGCTGTAAGTGGCCCGCCCGCAGGGACCACTCAATCACAAAGAGGGCCCACATCTGAGGTAAACATTTTAGAGCTTCATCATGACAAAGCACGACATGTTACACAGTTATCCTTCTAAGTTTTCACACTCTTTCAAAATCCGCAAGATGCTTTCCTTTTAAAACAAAGAAAAATCTAAACGTCCATATAAAATGTTAATTAAATCCATACAATTTTTTTTTGTGTGTGTGTGTGTATTCATAATAAATAAATAATTAATTTAGAATTATTGATAATATATATTTTTGTATTATTATTATAAAAACATTTGTATGGACTTAAATAACATTATGGACATATAGATTTTTCTTTCACCAAAATAAAAGCTCTATTTTTTTTTTTTAACATTTGAAAGCAAAGATATTAAGGCAGCCATTCATTTAGTTTTGTAATTTTTGTTGTTGTTCTGTAAATGTATTATTATTATTATAATTCACAATAATATTTTCATTTTATTATTTAAATTATAAAAATGAAAATAATCAAATAAATATTATTGCAATAATATGATTGTACTGTAAAATAAATAATAATAATAATAATAATTATTGAATGTCATACTAAATGGGGAAGAATACAGGCTTTCCTTATTTTTTTGTTCTTAGCTGACCCCATGCCTGTTAAATGCCCTTGGTTCTTCAGTATCATTTTTTGCCTCCTCAAGCATCAGTGTGTATGTACAGTGTGTTTGTAGCCGAATCCTATAGGTCCTGTAGGTTCTCTATTTTCCCAGCATGCCCTGCACATTTGAGGTCTCACAGTGGCTCAGTAATGTCGAGATCCACCTTTGGCTCTCGTGGGCAGCTGAGGGACTACAACACTACAACCGTATCACAAAAGGCTGTAAAAAGTCAATGATGCTTGAGGAGGCAATACACCATATTAAGAACAAATGGAATGTAAACTTCTATACAGTGTAATGTATCTATATAAACTTATACGTACAGCTGTACATGTGAAAATGGCATTTTGCATGTAAAGAGAAGATGAGAGGCCGAGTTTATGTAACAGGAACTGAATTGTTCTGATAAAATCAGACTGTCTGGAAAACTTACACCTACACTAGCCCAAGTTCATTATCTTCAGCTCAAGCCAGGCTAAAGCTCTCAAAACCTACTTAAAGATAACCTTGACAGACAGAAACACATACCTGAGACTTATAGAACTACCAACACGACTGATAAAAAACCAGCATGACTGTGATGTTGACCCACTCAGCAAGACAGACAGAGCGTCTGAGAAGAACAAAAGTAAGTCGTGGTGTTCTTAACAAGAGTTAGTCTTGATGTTCTTAAGGGAACTTTCTGCACAGAACCTTCATTTCTCAGTGGTTGCCAGTGGCAATGTACTGTAACTATTCCAAACTTTGATCCCTCATGAACCGACAATATACACTGGTTGACTGATCTTGAGTTACATTACAGAAAAGGAGGACTAGTCTTTAGGGATGTGCATTTTCGATTATCTGTCTGAATGTCCCGAGTCATCAGTTTATAAAGGGAAAAAATGTGATACTCATTCCTGATCACAATATCACCATGTAGCTGGTTACAAAAACAAGGTTTTCTCTTTTTTTTCTTTAACTTTTTATTTTATTTTTTTACATCATCTCATTGTGGCCCATATTTTGCCTGTTTACTGAAGAATAGCCACTTTTCAAACAGCAGGAGCCACACTTAGACAGCCTAGAACTGTCTTTCATATTCTTGATACAGCTGAGATGTAGTTTTACCATGAATAATGCAACAACATTCTTCTCCTGTGAACAGTTATAAAAAAAAAAAATGCATGAGGCATCTCTCTGGATGAGTTGAAAAGCTTTTGTTTAAATCTCATTGTTTGGAGGTTAAATCTCCTTCATCTCTCACCCCAAATGGAGAGCAGCATGATCGGTTCAGCGTGAGCCAGCTCAGAATCTGCTGCCATTACTGTTCATATGCTGTCTCATACAGAGGAGACCCCCACTTTCCAGTCCCCTACAGTGAGCAGCATGATCGGGCCCACCGCATATTCAATTACTATGAAGATCTTTGATTTGCGACGTAACATGCAAGAAAATTGCTTCTCCTTGGTCGCAAGAAGGAGAGCCTGTCTGTCTGACACTGATGCATGCAGATAAGCACAATGACGCACACATTCACACCCTTAGGAATCAGATCATGTCAAGCCTACAAGCCTACAAGCCTACAAGCCTACAAGGGAGGGAGGGGGGGAGGGGGGGGAGGGGGGGGAGGGGGGGCATTTGGGGGCATTTTGCGCCCATTTGTTACGTCCCATGGCTCAAAAGGACGCAACAAAGACGGGGACACACGCTGAAGTGCCAAAACATATACGAAATTTGTTAACAAAAGAGAACTATACAGAAAAGAAATGAAGTAACATGAAACTGTCAGGAATCAGTGGTGTAAAGTTAGTGAATGCATGAAGTGTAATGGGCTGTAGTAATGTTGGATGCAAAACATAAACAGAAAGCAAACAAACAAAGTCCGAAATGCAGCCAACTTCCAAGGGGGCCGCAGGATGACCTAAAGTTAAATGAATATATCATCATACAGGGGTTAAAGTGGGCCGGAACTGCGTTCCATCACCTCAGATAAATTAAAAAAATAGATTAATTAATATCAATGATAGCGCGATGGTTGGCAATAGTTAAAAAAAAAAATGCCGCGTGCACCGTCAGATTGCATGTTGCATTGGAGTTAAAAGTCAAAGGTGAAGTAGGGTAATGTCAAATTTACATAATTATGGTTGTGATTTATTTCTGTTATAGTTGTCTTCAGCCATTTTTATGTTTGAATTTACATTATGAAAAACAAGGTTGTGTTCCATATTGTGGTGTTCAGCAATTTTAACATAGTATCGTCATCATATCAGTGTAGATGTACCAAAATAAAACCATTAAAATATCAAGTAAATAAGTATTGTGATACTTGGTGCCACAGTGACACTCTTGTCCCAAAAATTATTGCTATACCACAGTACTCAATATGTTGTCCAACGGAGATTCATTTTTCCCTGTTCAACCACAAAATTTGAGGGTTCCCTCACCAGCCAAATATTTTAACCACTGATTGCCTTAATTAAAAATGTTCATTAACTTTAGCATTGAGTGCTAATATTTTAAAATTCTTTGCTTTCCGTCATTTTGACAAGATAACAAATGTATTTACCTGCTTTAGAAACATACCACTGCTAATAGGGATAAGAAGTGAAAAGGGGAGACAATTACATTTTAAAGCATGTGTGAAAACAAACCTAGAAAGAGATGTGAGGATTTGGAGAGGAAAAACTATAGATTCTTAGTGCATTCCAGTGAATTATTCATGGTATATATTGTAAATTAAATCAGGAGAGCACAAATGCACAGTAAGTTGTCTTTTTTCATGTTGTTACAGCAGAATACAAAGAAAAAATGAAAATAATCAGGAGGAAAAGTGACTGAAAAAAGCTCTTGTCACAGATATTCTTGATACCATATCATATTAAAATACCGAGCATTACAGTGTTCTTCTGACATTGGAAAATAAAACATGAAAGGAAATTGACAACTCATTAAGTCAAACTGGCTGATTAGGATTATTTGTAGCGCAACCGTATTATTTAAAATTATTTGTTTCAGTCTTTTTGAGTGGAAGTTCCCCAAACAGGAAGTGCCAGCATAATTCAAAACACAGTCGGCTCGTCAGGAAAAGGTGGATAGCGACTAGACGTTGATATACTATGCAGTGACATTAGCCAATCATAACATTGGCCGTTTACATTTCAGTCCGAGGGTCAGAATGAAGGATGAAAATAATAATTGTTCCGCATATATATTAGTTTTTTGTGCAAAAAAACTTTATTAACATTATAAGTGAACCCCAAGGAACATACATAAAATAACAAGCAAAAAAAAAAAAAAAAAAAATCAATGTCACGACACCTTTAAAAAATAAGTTAAATTCAAATATCTTATTCAATTTTGCTTTCCAATAATTTACATTTTTCATTAATAAGTATTTTCTGCAGTGCACATAACAAACACATGCATATACTGTACACAACTCTTACAGAAGTAGGTCTTGTCATCCCAGAGGCAGAGAACATGATAATGAGTCTGTCTCCATCCCAACCTGGGTGTTCATTATTGTTTACATTTGTTTAGCATGCCATTTGTGTGCACAAAGTTGTGCTCTTATGTAATCTGACTCATTAGTGGGGTCTGAGAATAAGTAGAAAGGTGCTACAGACAAAAGAACTCTGCCTTAAAAAAATAACCGGGTCTGACACAAGAAAAACAACACTGCTTAAAGCAAAAAAACTGAACCAAATCATGGATGCTCAGATCCTGATAGTTTCCCACAATGCACTTTTTATGCATTGTGGCCATTAATTTACACAACATCAGCATTTTGGGGGCCTGAAAATGCAATCTTTTGAAAATGGGTTTTAAAGTGCAAGTTTTTGAAAATGAGAACATTAACATCTGCGTGTAAACTACAAATATGCAAATTTGTGAAAATGGCAACATCATGCGTATGCGTATTACTTGTACAGTCTGTAGGAGCACGTAGTTTCTGTACATCACCAGCTACTGGCCTGGCATGCATAATACAGCGTTTTGGTCGTTTTTGCGGATCTGTGTGAACATAGATTGTTTTGACGGCATTGTCGTCTGTACGTGAAAAATGCAAGGGGAAAACTTTTCGGATTTTAGTACATCGTGGTTGTTTAAATGAACCCTTAGAAGAAAAATGGTTCCATCAGGTGCTTCATATAGAACCTTTAAGAGGTTCTGTCATGGGTTAGGGTTAGGGTTTTTAATTTTGATTACATTTTATGAATTAAGCAGCTCGTAAACATTATCACTAGAAAATAATGGTAATGAGATGAGTTGAATCAGGTGTTTTAGAAAGTAAGTTTAATTCATTTCAGAAGTGCTTTGAGCATGACTTGCCAAACAGAATTTAGAATTGAAACAATTAGTTTAATAAAGATTTGTTCACAACATTGATAGTGATCTGCTGGGTCAAAGCAACATGAAGTCATTCATTTTCATTTAGATATGGTGATTTCCAGGACCGTGGCTTATGTGCTGCTGAGAAAAGATTCACTTTAGATTTCACTATGAGCAGTGATGTGTTTGCGGCGATTATCAATAGTGAAGACACAGGAGATTACATGATCTGTGTCCTGTCAGATACTGTAGTCAATATCAGAAAGATGGACAATGTGTTATTAATGTGAACAATTTCGCAGTTCTATATGATTTGTATCTGCCTATTAAAGCAATATAATAAAAACTATGTGTGTAAAACCGTGTCAGAAAATGTCAGTGTTCTGAGTGTGTTTGATTAATGTATTGATAATCGTTGATCCTGTTTGTGATATGATGTATTGCACACTGCTGTAATTTATATTCAAATCCTTTCTCCTGCAGAATGGTCATTTTTAGTGGCAAGAAAAACTGAATGCTTGTCAGATTAGATTGGCAATGGCATCTGTTTTTACCAGCATTTGTGATTTTAACTATGGCCATTTGCGTAGCCCTCCAATAAAGTCAGTGCATCCAGTGGCAGGTCTGCCCACAAGCGACCAAATTTATAGCAACCTGCTGATCTCCAGTGATAAAATCTGTCAGTGTGAACAGGCACGGCAAACATCTAAAAAGTGTAGTGTTGGAGGACATCCAAGGCCAGGTTTTAAAACCACTTGTTTGTCACATTTTTCAGTGGAAATGTTCACCTCATTGTTAGCTGTAGGATACATGGTGCAATGTGCACAGATGGGAAGATTCTCATCATTTACAATCAGGTGGCAGCTTAGCTTCTTTATTAATATGACAAATATGGGGACATGTCACAAGTCGGATTCGAACCGACTAATTTCGGTACTTGAGTTTTTGGCATTGTAAATAAAATTCTAATATTCTAATATTTTCTAAATATAAAAAACAAAAACGAATGATTAGATATTATATAATATATACACTAAAAACTTCTTTGAAGAAATTCAACATTTCAAAATTAAGCTTTTTTTCCAGCAAGGACATTAAAAAAATGACAATAAAGACTGTATTACAAAAAAATATATTTCAAATAAATGCTGTACTTTTGAACTTTTTATTTCTATTCATCATGGAAAAATATGTATCACGGCTTTCAGAAAAATATAAAGCAGCACAACTGTTTTCAACATTGATAATAAATGTTTCTTTAGCACTAAATCAGCATGATTTTTGAAGGATCATGTGACACTGAAGACTGGAGGAATGAATGCCATATTACATTTTAAAATATATTAAAATAGAAAACAGTTATTTTAAATTGTAAAATCATTTCACAATATTATTGTTTTTACTGTATGGAATATTTTTTATTCTTTATATATATATATATATATATATATATATATATATATAAAACGCAATGAGTTAAAAAAGCTAATTAGTTTTAGCTGTGGTATCAATTTGATTTGAATCGTGAAATTTCACTGGTATTAGCATTGAATACTGATATGTTGGTATTGTGACAGTCCGACTGGAGATAAAACATAATAAATGTGCTCGGAAATTATATCAATATTCCATTTGATGTAGCCTGAATGCATTAGACTTTACCAAGGTTGTGAGGGCTGGTCTTGACCTTGCTCTTAGCAGTCCAGAATGTCTGGCAGTGAAAAGTGTGCCCCAGTTACATTTTTTCCCATCAGAAAATGTGTGAAAGAGATTGTGGAGAAGGGAGCTCTGCATGTGTTCCATGCTGTGATCAGTGAGGGAAGAGCATGTCTTCGCATTACCGAGACCTCTGTCACTTGCAGCAAATGCCAAGTGAATAAAAATCGCTCTTCTTGGCTCTGCATTAGGACATTGGCCTCTTACCAAGATTAAACATTATTATCCAAAACTACATATGCATCCTCACATGCAGATATTTCTAAACACACACACATACCAGATACCACCCACATGCATATCCTTTGCGGATCCATGTGATCTGCTCTCCTGGGTTTCTGATAGAGGTGAGTATAATGACAGATAATGGTTTCCTCGTTACTGGAATGAACTCGAATCCATTCCTGTTTCCTCTCTTCTTGTGACCTCTTACCTCACTGCAATGTGTGGAGCCCTTGATGGCTCTGGGCTGTGGTGCTATCCATCTTCTCTTATTGAGTTTATTCACAGCCTGAGCTTTGTCTGTGTTTTTGAAAGCCTTTTTTTCCCTCCTCTCTGACCTGAGGGAGACAGTCTGTCTGTTTCTGTCTTCGCAATGTTTCACCTGCTTTCACACTTTCATCTGCTCAGCACCATCACACCTGCTTAGAGAGAAAGAAATGATCTGTTACCTTGTTATGTTCGTAGAACTGCATACTTACGTCATGTATCACATTTACATTCATTACTTATGTCTAAATATGATCAGCCTTACATACAGTACATATGACTATATTTACACATAGCCTACATGAACATTTTTACTTGCTTTTTAAAGACAGTTTATACACATTCACATTGAAGTACATTCAAAAACAGACATCATGCACTATACAGTTTTCATTATGTACGCTGCTGTTCAAAAGTTTGAAGTCTGTAATTTTTTTTGTTTTGTTTGTTTGTTTGTTTTTGAAAGGAGTCTCTTATGCTCGCCAACACTGCATTTATTTGATCAAAAATACAGTGAAAAACAGTGAAAACTGTAAAATAGTATTACAATTTAAAATAAATGTTTTGTATTTGAATATGTTGTAAAATGTAATTTATTTCTGTGATGGCAAAGCTGAATGTTCAGCAGTCATTACTCCAGTAGTCAAGTCACACGATCCTTCAGAAATCATTCTGATTTGGTACTCAAGAAACATTTCTTATTATTATGATATAGTTTGATTTTTAAAAAATGGGTAGACACAAATGTAGGGACAGTCAGTCTCTTTATGTTTAGAGTAGTGGATTTTATGAATCAAAACTATAGTTCAAGAGTTGTATTTTGGATAAGAAATGAATGCATATTTGTGTATTTTTATTATTACAGTAATTCTAATGAACTATTACCTTTGCTAATCATTGCATTGAATCTTATGTCAAAACAATGCGTTGTGATGCATCGATGCATATTAACATACTGTTTGCATATCTCCCATGGTGTGTGTACTGATGCATTACTGTTGAAGCATGGATGACATTAGCGGTCTCCTGAGCTAACTGCTTTAAGTTTGTTCTATTTATAGACATTGTCTCACAATAAAGAATTAGCACCTTCTGTGTGGAGATGGCAAAGACCCTAATGCTCAAGAGTTTAGGCACTGCTGCACAGATAGTAGCAGTGATCCATAAAGTCCTCCAGCTTTCTAACATTTTATTACTGATAATATAATTGAGATGAAAAATTGTTATGGGACTCTCAGTCGCAAGGTTGGTTTTCTAGAAGAAGAAAAAACAGCAAAAAAAAAAATTCATTTGTATAACGTGATCTTGTATGATCCATATGATTTGCATTTTTTTTTTTTTTTTTTTTTGGTTAATACATGTATTTTTACACCTTAGAGATTACATATACCCTCATAGTCATTGTCTAAAAAAAAAAAAGGTCATTGTCATTCAGCCATCATTGACGCACACTAATTGATAACTTAATTTGCAAGATCTTTGAATACATCAATAACTTCAAATTTAATAACATTGATTACCCCATGGATGATCTTATTAAATCATCTGTAATCTTAATAACATTGGATGTTGTATGTTGGGAACAGTGTAACCATTTACACTGGCATGTGATTTACTCTCTCTCTCTCTCTCTCTCTCTCTCTCTCTCTCTCTCTCTCTCTCTCTCTCTCTCTCTCTCTCTCTCTCTCTCTCTCTCTCTCTCTCTATATATATATATATATATATATATAAGTCAGTTGTTTTACTGGCTAGTTGTTTTACACTGTGACCATGTAGAGCAGAAAGAAAACAATGCTAAATGCAAACAACTGCTGATAAACATTTTATGTTTTTAATATTTATCATATCTTTTGTTGACATCAACGGCTGTGCATCAAATCAAACCATGCTGAACCATGTTAAATTTGGTTGCTGAAGCAAAACTAGTTGAGACCCAAACAAAACCCAGCAAGCAATTTTGAGTTTAAAAGGCATCTAATAGGTATCCAAACACAGCCCCGACGTAGGTTAAAACAAGACAAAATTTGGGCTGTCAGTGAAAATTTAATAGACATCTAACCATAATAGACATCTATTCACCCAAGAATAGAGGCACAGGCTACAACATGTCAAATAAATAATTAATGAAACACCTTAATCATTGTTGACTTTGCTTACATGATGAAATATCATACATCTCTCAAGTTATTTTGGCAAAAACAATATTGTAACGAAGTTCAGATACGGGAAGAAGGAGGCGGGAACCGGCGAACATTCAACATTTTAATGATAAAAATAAACCAAATACAAAATGAAAGTAAAAGCCAGCAGCCGGACGACTGCTGGCCACACAAAACAGAAACATAAAACATAAAATCAGGCCTGTCCTCTCTCGCTCTTCACTGTCGTCGCTCCTCCTTTATGCTTCCGCTCCTCTGTGAGAGATTCGAGACCGGTGCGTCTCGCAGGTGTCGCTCATCAGAGTAATCACGCCACCGGCCTCATGCCGCTCTCTCACGGCCCTCGGCCTCGTCCTGCTCGCCACAAACATGTAACCAAATTCAAGGTTATTTTGGCTAGAAGTGGGTTACTCATAGCCGGACTATATCGAGTCTATTAACCGAGACGGTGAAATGACAGCTATTGCTTGCTGGGATACTGTCAGTCAATTTGTAGTGGGATTCCTCAATGCCATTCCTGTGGACTGGTGTATACTGTAGGTTTCGGCTTTGCTCACCATCCCCATGACTTGGCACATTGTAATGTAAACCCTAAACAGACCCGTAAAGAGTTAATGTTTTCAGATCTATGCAGAAATAGCATTCTATGGATCAGTTCTTTCACAGTATGAGCTCTTTTTGCTCCTGCTCTGTCTGGTTTTCTTATCAAATTTGCCCAGTTAATCAATTCTCACAACAAAAATAGTCCTCAGGCAGGAAATGAGTGATAGCGCAGAACGATCCTTTCGGCATGATGTAACTTTGAACCTCCCGGTGTTCCCTTGGGACAGCAGTGACCTTGAGAGTTCTTCCTACATAAATCAAACTGCCATGGAGAGTTGGGCGAAGGAAGACAAAAAGAGACAGAGGAAGAGAATGAGACGGAAAGAGTGCACAAGTTCCCCACAAGCAATGTGGACTGAAGCCTATTGTCCTGACATTTGGGTTTAATTAGTGTACTGTTGAACCCCCTAAAAAATGCTGAAAATGAGAGCTGTGTTCTAGGCACCAGAAGGTGTAACTACAACCCTACAAACATTTTTATGGCAGGATTTGTATGTATGTATTTATGTATGGACATTGAGTGATGTAGTGAGTGATGTATATAGCGTCGATGGCAAGTTAATGTCCATTGTAATAAAAATTCTAAGAAAAGAAAAAAAAAGATGTTTAAAAGATGTCAAATTATTTCTAATAACTTGGAAAGTGTTTTAAAAGATTTTTAATTCATGTTGTTTTCATATGGTTTAGATTTAGGAATTAGGACGTTTTTTTTCATAATTATTATAAAGTTTAATTCTTGTAAGGAGGTTTTTATATTCACTGTGTTATGAGCTTCGTTCACCCTAAATTTTTTTACTATTTATTTTGACTGTAAATTGACTTCAGGAATTCAAACATTTTGACTGAAGGATGCATTGAATTGGTCATTGTAACTGTTGTCCGTTTGAACTTTTGATTCATCAAAGAATTCTGGGAAAAAAAGTTTTACAGTATCCACTAAAATATGAAACTCACCCCTTTACAAGTGATTACAGGAGAAGCATTTGAAACAAAGCAGTGAGCTTATTGGAGCCATTGCTGTAGCAGTGGTCGAAGTAATCAGTTTACTTTACTCGCCACAATAAAGCCTGAATTGGGTAGAATCTAGATCTATTGATCATAACAGCTGTAGATCATTGCAGGAGCAACATTCTGTGGAACATAGTGCTCATGCAGAATGAGGATTTCTTGCTGCTCTGTCTGATTTTCTTATATATCAAAAAAAAAAAAAAAAATGAAGTGAAGTGAAAGTGTAGAATGATGCTGCAGAGCTGATGTAACTGTGAACCAGTGTTCCCCTGGAGCAACACTGACCTTGAGAGTCCTCTCTTTCTCTATATCCATCCATGTGCCAGAGCGGGAAGGAGGGAGAATCACAGACGAGAAGAGAGAGAGAGAGAGAGAGAGAGAGAGAGAGAGAGAGAGAGAGAGAGAGAGAGAGAGAGAGAGCAGTGAAGTTTGGAGCCTGTTGTTCTAACATTTAGGCATAATTATGAATTATTAACACGAAACAATATAAAATGTGGGATTTAAAATAATTTGCTCTATAATTCGCTATTCCTCTTCTTCTTCTGAATCAGTTTCTGGTTCATATGGCTGAATTAAACCAGTATTCCACTTACCATTGTGTAGTGTTTACCACACTTGATTGAGCAAGGATGTAGTGTTACATTCAAGCTATTTTAAGGCATGAATAAATTATTTTAACACAGGCTTCACAGGGATTTTTGTTTTGCCATTTTGATTATCAAAGATGAGTTTTAAGGGATAAAAACTCCCTAAAGTTTTTCCCTAAAGGGACTTTAAATTAATGCAAAATAATAATAAAAAATCACTAGTGATCTCAGACTTTTGAAACCCACTATATACTAAGGAGGGTATAGGTAGGGCAAAAAGTAAATCTGAACAGTTGCAACTTAAAATATATAATTTTAAAAGTGAACATACATTTATAATTCATACAAGAGTTAGTTCCAGTCCACTAATTTAATCGGTCAAGCAGATTGCCAAGCATACTGATATTTACTCGAACAGCACTGGGATGTTTCACTATTTGTCTCACTTGGCGATACACAGTTTTATTGCAGGATGGCTGTTTGCAATCTTGCTGTTATACAGTATTACAGAATATTATTTATTCCTCTAGAGAAGTGTCCTCCTCTAGAGAGGTATGTTTGGATGAACAGCAGAGGTACAGTAGCTGTCTTTCCCAGCAAACAACAAATACACTATATGATAGGTTTTGTCTATATAACTAAGATAAAAATAAAATAAAATAAAATAAAATAACTACATTGTGATATGTAACAATACATATAACTATATATACACACACTGATCAGCCAAAATATTATGACCAGTCGCAGGTGAAGTTAAAGGTGTGGTTGATTATAATTTCACTTTTCTAACTTTAGTTAGTGTGTAATGTTGCTGTTTGAGCATAAACAACATCTGCAAAGTTACAACACTCAAAGTTCAAAGCAAAGGGAGATATTTTCTTTTAAAGAAATTGCTTTTTAAGGTCTACTACAAACGGCTGATAGGGACTACACAACATCCTCCCAGGTTAGAGACATCACTAACCCTAAAATTTACACGGGAACGCGATTTATATATCATGACAGAATATGCTAATCAATGACTAGAAGATACCACACATAAACTACATAAATTCATTAACTAACCATTCAGAAATGTCCTGTTGCATTCTACATGTGTCACTTCTTCTTGAGTCACTCCATTATTGTCTGACTTAGGTTTGAACATAAACATTGACATTTTCAGTGCATGTCTGTGTGAGGTAAAAGGACACAAGCTGTTGTAGCTCCGCCAGCTGTGCGAGCAGCAGCTCATTTGCATTTAAAGAGACAGACACAAAAACGGTGCGTCACCCTCAAAAAGTGACAATTTTAACATGTTATCTAAAAATATCTGTGGGGTATTTTGAGCTAAAGCTTTACACACACACTCTGGGGACATCAAAGGCTTATTTTACATCTTGTGAAAAGGGCATTATACCACACCTTTAATATCGTTTATCATCAAGGCCACATATTAAAGCTGCAGTCTGTAGTTTTTCCTCTTTGTCGCCATCTCTGTTTGAAATCTGCAATTGCAGTTATTCGCGGAATTATCAACTTTACCTGGGTGGTGCCTTGGCATGGCACTGCACGGATGAATCCAATGTTTTGAGGAGAATGTGCGGCTGTCAGTCACCGTGCGGTGTGGATACTGTCATTCAGAATCACAGATTCTACTTTTTGGAAGTATGATCAACATAAGAATTTTCACCGGAAAATGTCATCTGAACAAGTAAGTAACATCCACTTTTGTTCTAACCAACTAAGGGAAAAAAGCATTGCAGTAAATCGTGATGATTAAATCTAACGACCGCTTATCATATCACGTCAAACTGTCCAAATTATACTTTGTTCTCAAATTGTTAATGTTAACAACATCAATGTCATGGCCACACACCATTGGCCCTTACCAATCATGGCCTCCTAATAATCCCCTTACATTGAATTGGCTCTATCACTCTCTCTCCTCTCTCCACCTATATCCGGTGTGTGGTGAGCGCACTGGCGCCGTTGTACTGTGGCTGCCGTCGCATCATCCAAGTGGATGCTGCACACTGGTGGTGGTTGAGGAGAGATCCCCTGACATGATTGTAAAGCGCTTTGGGTGTACAGTAGTACATATGAAAGCGCTATATAAATGCCCGATTCTATTCTATTCTATTCTATCAGCATTGCGTGACTACATTTAATGTCTTTCAGATATTTATCCTTGCTTTCGCATGGGCCCAGTTGCAGTCTCTCTTTTTCTGTAGCCACTCCGAAGTCTGAAGTCTTTTGCATTTTACAACTTGTGAATCTCCAGTTGACACTGGTGATTGTCATTTGAACCTTTCTGTATCCGCCATCAAATTGATAAGTTTAATTATATCATGTGCTATGAGACAAGGCTATAAATCTCCACCTCCAACATCCTCACAGGCAATATAGACTACTAGCCGAGACTCCTTCTTTATGTGTACAGATGTGACGTAAAGACGCAAAGACATGCTCGAATTTCCAGCGGAAATCCACCAGTACCACTGGAATTAAAAACATTATTACAAGCTTACCGTTTTGAATCGAGCTAAGACAAGCAGATAGTTTTGCACCTGCTCAAAAATTTATTTTGGAAAAAAATTTAACCCAAAAAAAGTTACGGACTGGAGCTTTAAGGTATTTGGGTATATTAGATGGTAAGCAAACAATCAGTTTTCATAATCAACATGTTGGATGCAGAAAATGGGCAGTTCTAAAGATCTGAGCGATCATGACGAGGGCCAGAGTGTCGACTGGGTCAGAGTATCTTTAAAACGTCAAGGCTTGTGGGTTGCTCCCGTTCAGCAGTGGTGAAAATTTACTAACAGTGGTCTGAGGAAGGACAAACCACAAACTGTCTACAGGGCGTTAGGCACCCTAGGCTTATCGGTTCACAAGGGCAACAAAGGCTATCCCGTGTGGTCTGAGCCAACAGAAGGTCTACTGTGGCACAAGTGACACACAGTTTTAATGATGGTTGTTGGGGGAATGTGTTACAACACACAGTGCATCACACTCAGCTGTGAATGAGGCTGCGTAACCGCAGACCAGAGTGCCTGATGACACCTGTCCACCGTCAAAAGCACATACAATGAGTATGTGACTGTCGGAACTGGACCTTGGAGCATTGTAAAAAGGTCGCCTGATCCGATGAGTCCTGTTTTGTTTTACATCATGTGGACAACCGTATACGTGTGTGCCGTTTACCTGGGGAAGTGAATGCAACCTACAGGACTTGAAGGATCTGCTGCCAATATCTTGGTGCCAGATACTACAGGACACCTTCAGGGGTCATGAAGAGTCCATGTCTCTGCGGGTCGGTGCTGTATTGGCAGCACGTGGAGGACCAACAACTTAAGCATAATGGGCCTCATTTATAAAATTTTGCTTAGAAACCATCCTACATTTGATCTTACGATTATTTCTCAAATGTGCGTATGTGTGATTTACTTGAGAATGAAGAGTGGCAAGATTTTGTTGCTTAGATTTTCAAATACCTGCAATTCTCCGACTCTCTGCCACAAGGAATAGTGAGTATGTCTGCTCAGACCCTGATCCTTCAAATCTGTGCAAATTCACATTATATAAATGAGGCCCAATGTTTTGGCTCATCAGTGTATATACTGTATATATGTATAATCCTGAGTATAGGCAGTTTATAAAGCTGTAAATGGAAAAGATGAAAAAGAAGAATAGAATGAGAGCGAAAGTGTCAGGGGGTGTCAGGGATTAAATTAAGAGTCACTTAAGTTTAAGTTTACTTGTGTTTGATCTCTTTACGGTAATCAATGTAGCCCCTCTGTTGCTTTGAGGGTTTTTTTTTCTTTCTCACAGACGCACATTAAAATGCTGCTCTGTTGATGAGGTCTTAAGGTACGGGGAATGTGAAGAATAGGGAAGAAGTTCAGACAGGAAATAGAAATGCATGTCTTATGGTTTTGTTCACACTGGAGAGTCAAATATTTAAATACACAACCACACGCTCTTTTCTCAAAAAGCATGCATTCAATGACTTTGATTGCTAAGTGCTTTTCTCGCAATCGTTCTGTAATCCTGCTTTTGGTGTATTTCCGTCTGAGAGGAGAAACAGAGGAAGTTAAGCACAGCTCAGACATATTAATGCCTAAGACACTCCAAGCTCTCTGTTGCTGTTTTCCTGTCCGCCTTTCTTCATTGTTAATCTCTCTCTCTCTCTCTCTCTCTCTGGCTCACTGTCTCTCTCTTCTTCTTGTTCTTTGTGGTCATGTATTACATAAATACATTTCTTTAACTGCCATTACACCTCCATGGTAACAGAAACTGTCTTTTTATTTTTGTCTCTTTATGCCTATTTAATTTGTTGTGTGGAGCTTGCTGCAGGCAGGGTCATTGTAGCACGTTAAATAGAATCACAGTGCCGTACAGATGCAGCTTCACATGAACAGTAATCTGCCTTTCCTTACATCATCCCGTCTGTAGGATCTTTCCTGATAAGAGTCACCATTTCATCTAGAAAGGTATGTTTGAATGAACAGCAGACAAAGCAGTGTCTGTCCTAGCAAACAACAAATATACTTTCACACAACAGTGAACCCATGTTTTCATTGGCCTGGTTTCCAGAAGTATATTTCCCATGTATAGAACCAAACTAATAAAACATTTGATTTGAAAGGGGAAAAAAGTGTTCGAAAATTATCTGTGAGGATAAAATGACTGAAATCAGCTCTGTTCAAAGAGCTTTCTTATCTGAAAAACTCTAGCATGCCCCTGCTAGCCTGCAAAACCTCACTATTGTGGAGATTGCCTTTGTTTCCATGGTAACATGGGTTCTCTGATAGGTGGATGACACTTCAGGCTTATGGGTAATGTAGTACTTCACTTTGAATTTGCTAATTAAACTTGAGTTATGACAGAGCTCAAAGCTTAGGGTGTTAAATATATATATATATATATGCCTAGTTCTGTCATGAAACTCTAGATGGCGCAGGCTGATAGGTCATTGACGCAGCTGATAATATTTATAGCATTAATTACTTGGCACAAGCTAATTGGTTCATGTCGCATCTGCAGCCAATGAGCTTGCTGCTCAACATTTAAATGGCTGGTTACCATGCACTACAGCAGTTTGCAGTGCGCTTTCACAGTTTGTTTAAAACTCTCCACCTTCCCCAGCTCCACCTGTATAGATCTGCTATGGTAATTGGTATATGCTATTTGTGCAGCAGCAGTATGTCTTACATACTCACAACAGCATATTGGTGTATGCATTGGCAGTAGCAAGTTCCTGTACTTGCTCTGCAGCAGCAATAATCAATAGAAGCACCAGCAATAATCTACAACTACAGCAATAATCAACAGCAGCAACACTTCAGCAGCAGCAGAGTAGCAGATCGATTCCGCTAAGACCAAATACATTAAAATTGTATGGAAAGTCCCCATAAAACATGGAAACCCAGGTGTGTGTGTGTCTTGTATTCCCAAATGTCCCCACAAGTAGTAATACCAGTAAATTTTGACCTTTGTGGGACATTTTTTGATCCCCATGAGAAAACAAGCATACAGAGTCATAGAGAATTATATTTTTTGAAAATCTAAAATAGCAGAATAGTTTTCTGTGACGGGTAGGTTTAGGGGTAGGTTAAAGGGGTCATATAATGGTACATGCACTTTTACAAGTTGATTGTACTAAAATGTGTGTTGGCAGTGCCTGTACACAACAATCATATAATGATAAAAATCCATCCAGTGGGGTTTTTTTTTTATCTCCTTATATGTTTTCCCCTGTCTCAAATCGAGCCGTCTGACCGTGTGACGTCACACGGTCGGACGCCCCTCCTTATCCCACGATTGTTAATTGACAGCAGCGTTTCAACACAGACCCGCCCTGAGCGAGCTGTCATCATAGTCCGCCATTGTTGATACGCTGGAGCAGAACGGCGTCTAAGCGATTGTGGTGTTCTGTTCTTGGGTGTAATAACGAACACAGCAGTCATTTTGATGTTCCTATATCCGAACCGCTGAAGACGCAGTGGCTGAGTTTTGTTTTCGAAGGGAATATTACCCACGATCAACGTCAATGCTTTCATGTTTGAGCGAATCATTTCTCACCAGACTGCTTTATAAACGAGGGTCAGTATAAAGCTAAAGTAAAAAGTTTTTCATGACCATTAGCTGTAACATCAATCTGTCAATGAATCAGTATACATCGTATACACGTATACATCAGTAAACATATAGCGCTCGTATCTCACTACTCTACCCTGCCAGTACATACAAAGATAGATCAAAGTGACATTACGTTAACCAACCATTCAGAAACGTCCTGTTCGAGCCTTAATTGTCGAACTTCTTTGGGGCCATCATCTTGTTCCGGGTCCGACTCAAGTTCAAATTGATACGGTTGCACAGATGTGTCCTCAGAGACTCCCGCTGCCATTCTTTCTCCAAAATATACCCTCAACTGTTGTCAAGGCAACACTCCACATATGTTGTGTCAAAACGCCCCACAGAACAGAGGGGCGGGGTGAGCAAAGCTCATTATCATTTAAAGACACATGCAACGTGTGTGTGTGTGTGTGTGTGTGTGTGTGTGTGTGTGTGTGTGTGTGTTTCTCCTAGATCTGGAATGGCCAGTTCCAATCCTGGAGGGCCACTGTCTTTTGAAGTTTAGCTATCCTGTATGCAATCATTAGGCCTTGGCTACTGGTATCACTGTGTTACTGGTAAGCATGTTATTGGCATCTGTACAGGCAGTGTATGTGTATTCACCATTGTTTATTGCTGCACTGTTCACAGGAGCCAACAGATTTTCCACTTTTGAGCATGCGTTAACACCCGCGCTTTTGTGTTTATTTTCAGCCGTGTAATTTTTCACAGGTTTCTCCTTGACAACTGTTTTTTTTCAACACCTCCAAAAACATACATTGTGCTGAGAAGTAAGAGCATGAGAGGATGAGCTCGGTAGACCTTAAATTAGTTGCCAGGTAATATTTACAGGACAAGTCTTGCTATTTTGATCCAACAATCAGAACATAGCAGTTTAAACATATTTTCTCCTGAATACTGTGAGGGAAGACGTAGGATGCAATCAAATGCTAAATATGGCATCGCTTAGCTGTGACAAATAGCGGACCAATCTGCAATATCACAATAATCTTCAATGTGAAATATGTCAGTTCTGCTCCAATTGTCACCAAACTAAATTACAAAAAAGATTGTCCCCACTTGTCTTCCATTATTCAGCCAAACAGCCAAAAACGCATGCCTACCCACTTTTTCAGCGGCCATGATTCTGGAAGTATTTTTCCCATTTATTTTTACCAAATACGAATTTTTAAAAAGTCTGCATTAAAGAGTTAAAAACCATGAAGCAAACCAATAAGGTAAAAAAGGTAAATATTATTTAAAAATCTGACAAAAAGACATAGAAGACTGCTTTGACGAGGGTCTTTCAAGTCTTTCAATCTAATGAAAGACTTGCTAATGAAATAATCAAAATAAAAACAATGGCTAAATATAAAATTATTGATTTAAATATGCTGATTATTTATAGAAACAGCATATTATGCATTTAGGCCTATTGAAAAATATGCCTATATATGCAAACCAACACTCACGCACTGTTTTTTTAATATCTCTGTATCTTTTATATCCCTCAGATTTTTGATGGTTCATACAACTCTGGGTTGGGTTGGATTCTAATCCATTCAAAATGATCTTTCTCCATCATGTTTTCGACATTCCGAAATGAGGTCAAAATTTTTTCCGCATTTCTCCCATTTAACATGAACTAGACACTCATGACTGCCGTGTCCTTTATGGCAGTGGGTGATACAGGAAAACAAATTTGCTTGCTTTGATTCTCTGATTGTCTTTTTTTTGTGTGTGTGTAACCCCATAAGGTGCATTTGCAGAATAATGGGTAATATCGATTTTTCATCAGGAATTACACTGTTAAACATGATCATTTAAAGAATCAGTTGACATAATGCAGGCTGGGGCTTCAACAAAAGCAATGCATTGACTGACAGCTTTGTAGCTGACAGTAGGTCTGTCTTTGGGTTTATAGGGAATCCTATTGATAAAAATAAGTTGTAGATTTGTACTTCCGGAACCAGACTGTTGCACTCTATATGCACTGTCAATTACTGTCGGGATGTTGAAACAAACTGAGACAGGTTTCATTACACCACAGATCCACAGTGTTTGCTCTTGGGGGAATAAACCTACAAATTGCTTACTTATAGTTGTCTCTGCATATTAAGCTGGAAAAGAGAGAATATTTTAACACCTGTTTGGATTTGTGAGTCAGCAATGTAAAATCACTTTAGTCTTCAGCTTGATCAGTAACACCACAGGAACAGTGAAAACTAGAAAACATAAAACCCTTCAAACCTAACCAAGATATTTATTCAGTAAAAAAAAAAAAAAAAAAAAAAATTGTAGCAGAGACAGTTGTAATTAACCTCCCTGGCCTGACAGAGGCATCTTTCAGGAGACGATTGCAACTCTTACATGTATACATGTATGTAGAGTTGCAATCGCCTACTTTTACAACTGTCTCTGCTGCAATATATGCAAAATGTTCGAATTAAAGGTTATCTACTGTTTTTCAGCAGATGTTTGACAGGACAATGTTTGTCAAGGCATGCTGGAAGAGGTTGTGTAAAACCTGTAATATGCAATATTTTCAGTTTTCTCCCCTACGAACACCGTGTTTAGTCAAACATAACTTTAACATCAAAGCAGTACAGGAGAATCAAGAGAAGAAATAAATGCAATAAAGCATAGACATCTTGGAGATCACTCAAACAGGAAGAGACAGACATACAGGGATTCTGGCAGATGCCTCTTTGTGTTTGTAAATAAATTGAATTTAGGAGACCTGGACACTTCCATGAAGCTTGCCATATTTCTATCTAAACTGTTAGCCATAAAAGAAACAACACACGGGAGATGAATCTATTATAATATATATGTTACAATAGATTTTATGTGGTTGGGGGGTTCAAATCATGTTTTCAAGCACACCAGGGTACAAGAGAGTTTGATAAAGGATGAAGCTCCTAGCCACATTTGTTGTGTTTTGTGGATATAGATAGATAGATAGATAGATAGATAGATAGATAGATAGATAGATAGATAGATAGATAGATAGATAGATAGATAGATAGATAGATAGATAGATAGATAGATGTTTTTGTCTTACATTGTTTGATGTAACCTGGGATGATGTTAATGAGGCTTAACTCTTATGTTGTTGTTGTTTTTTTAATAGCTAAGATGTCAAAATGTGATGTCTACTACTGAATATTTCATACATGAATAGAGTAAGATATGAGCAGTCTTTTCTGTTTATTCTCTTCTGTCTTGCCATTTATTATGCTGTATTTTTGTAATTTTGTCAAATAATTAATTGTCAGTGATGTCCTCTGCAAAAGTCGAACAGAGGCAGAAATATTAATTATTGAAAAGTTTGGCCAGTAAGCCTTTTAAATGCTAGTCTGTTATGCTGCTTTTGCTCGTCTGAATTTGATTTGTTCATTTTATTAGAATGGTTGTGAACTGCTATTGTCTGCTATCTTAGGTTTCAAAGTTACATTTAGGACATGCAAATATTAATAAATTCAAAATAAGGCATATACAATTTAAATATATCTGACTTATACAAATATTTTTGTCACATGGGCAGTCATTAACCAATTGAGTACAGTTCAAAATGCTTTAGTTTTTGTACATATCAGTTGGTGTACAGATCAGAACATTTTTAAACCAGATCCTGCCTTTATGAATGCTGATTTGTTTTTCATATTTAAGATTAGATCATACGTATTCATGGAATTTTGGATCAAATCTGATCATACTTGCATTTTATAAATGAGGCTCCAGGACCGGTTATTCAAATATTCCATTTGACCTTTAAAACACATTACGCTACTGCTGAAATATGAACTGTGAGAAATATGAACCTTTCTGGTTAAAGAGAAACAAACTGCATCATCAAGTAGGCTACTTTCAAAAACATACATTTCTAAGTAAAAGTAGAAGCCTCTGATTTTATATCGAAGGAGATCTTTAATACTGTAAAAGTGAGTGGTGTGTTTATCCAGGGATTAATCAGTCATTTATGGCAACTTGATGCTGCTGGAAATGGACAGTAATAAACTGCATAATAGATTGCAAAGGAGGGAAAGTAGTTAGTGGCCTATATCAAACTACCACATGTATCATACTGTAGGTTTTCACTTGGAAAATAAAATCAGGTTATTTGTGAAGTCATACGTGTAAAACAGTGCATAGCTTGTCCATTTTCTTCTATTCAGCCATTTTCTGGCTGAATGAGTTCCCATTTTTGCTCTAATAATGATTTTGCAAAAATGCAAAACAGTTTACAACGTTGCCATTTAGCAAATATGGATGAAATTTAGGTCTAGATGTTCGCATTTCATCGAAAACTGTTTCTTAGCTGTGTTACTGGGCCTCAGTGGATATAATTGTAGTAATTAGCTAAACTTCTAAACACACTATGCAAAGTCAGTTTCATTTCAGCTGCAAGCTCACAGAAATGCGCTGATCTCTGTTGTCACCTTCTAGAAGCTCTTTTGACAACTGTTTGGCTCTCACAGAATGGAGACATCAAATATCTGCTTAGGGAAAGTACTATAGGATAAGCGTTGAGTCATAAATAGTACAAAATACACCATAAGTGAACCCCAGCTTGATGGCTTAAAGAAAAATAAATCAAAAGTAGAGCTGTGAGATCACAATCTCAGTTCAAACCCCCACGTGATCTCATTCCTAAATTACAGTGATTCACCTGTGTCTTACAAACATTTAACATAATCACACACTGAACATTTAAATCTGCGTCGGCGCTGCCGTTGAGCCAGAGAGAGCAGTTGTCATCATAGGTATAAAACAGCTTCACAAAATGTGTTGCAAATATTCAAATTATCACAGAAGTACTGAGATAAAAGTTTATAGTTGGGATATAAACACTGATGTCTATCATAATAGAGCAAATCACTTTTTGAATGTGGTGGGCGCTTCAAATAACGATTGTATTGATTCCATCGTTACACCACTAGGTGGCGACAAGTGACTGTTAAAATGTATTTGTCATTGAATCATTCAGTGCGCATGAACGAAGGGTGAAGGGTGCTTTTCAGACCAGCACGCCCATGGGCGCACAAATGGGCACAAATGCATTTGCTATTTAAACGTGGCACAGGACGTGAAAATGATAACTGCATCGGGCTTAAACTAGCAAAAAACACTTGCAATGCGCCTGGTGCTGCATTACGCCGGGTGTATAATAGTGTATGAATCATTCATTCAAAACGATTTTTTTTTTTTTATAATTCGGTAACACTTTACAATAAGGTCTCATTTGTTAACATTTGTTAACTAACAATGAGCAATACATTTGTTACAATATTTATTAATTTTTGTTAATGTTAGTTAATAAAAATACAGTCTTTCATTGTTTGTTCATGTTAGTTCACATTACATTTACTAATGTTAACAGATGCAACTTTCAATTTTAATAATGTATTAGTAGATGTTGAAATTAACTAAGATTAATAAATGCTGTAGTAGTATTGTTCATTCTTAGTTCATGTTAACTAATGTAGTTATAACTAATGAAACCTTTTTGTAAAGTATTACCAGTTATTCATTCAAATTAATTAAACAATTTAAATCATGTCAGCAACATTTTGTCAGAACCTCTGGTAAATTACATGTTATTTTGTTTAGTTGTCTTTTCAGATTCGTGATCTCTATTGAAACAAGAAGATCGTGATTCTCAATTTACCCAGAATCGTGCAGCTCTACAAAATAGTATGACAGTCCTGTTTGGAAGCACAGACCAGACCTTGGCGCTTGTCTTTCTGCAGGGAAGATGTAGAGGAAATGGTTGATTTCTCAAAACATCTGCCTGCTGGCCCAATCAAGTCTCAGAGCAGCTTCTGCTCATCTGCATACTGCCAATGCTAATCAGTCATTCATTTAATGCTTGCTAGCATGCCTCAACCGAATGATAGGATTGATATGTCAGAAATATAGATTTTTTTTTGCCCTACTGAGATAATTTAAAATATGTTATTTTGTCACTCAACACTTTCTGTTGACCTCTTCTACCCCAAGTTGTTTATGAGGGAATTTAGATTTCATCTCTTTGTTTGTGTACAAGCACAACTGAATGTTCATAACTTCTATGTTCTATCTGAATTGAAAGTGGCCTCTGGTGTAAAAATGCATTACATCACTCAGACTACAAAATTGTATATTTAAACATTCAAATAAATTTTTCATGAAATGATCATATGGCTCTTTGAGGCTGTTTAGGAATTAAAGATTACTTAGAAATTGTTTTGTCCATGATCAGGCTGACTATGAAAGCTATCATTTTCATTTTTTAACAAAGACTTTGTGTGTTTTATTCTGCAGAAGCATTCCTTTGCTGCATGTGAATAATAGGCAGCTGTTAATTTTTTTATGTATTCTTTGTATAATTTGTTGAAATGTGCCAATCCAAGGATTTCCTCATGCTTGGTTCCCTCTTTGTTTATATTCAACTAGAGATTGACTGATAATCTGTTGGGGTTCGTTAATATTTTTACCACAGTTTACACTTTTCAACTCTTCAGACTGCAAAATGACTTTGCATAAATATAATGTCATAATAATAATAATAATAAATCTGCACATTGGTTATCGGACAAAATTTACCAAAACAATCAGTATCGTTAAAAAAATAATAGGCTATCTCTAACTTAAACATCTTTGGGAGTTTTTCTTGCCACTTTTGCCTTTGGTTTTCTCAGTGGGCGCTGTTGGAGTTATTTGTCTTGTGAAAAGTGCTATAAAGATCATTTGAATTCAAATTTATAGATATGAACATTTCAAACAATAATTGAAATGTTAAAAGGAGGTTGCATATAGCTATGTGCTGGGCTTGTTAATATTGCATAATGTGACATACAATAATGACTCCGTAACATGAACTAACACAGACAGGGTATTTATGCACAGACACTAACAACATAAATGGGAACAGCTGGGTGTAATCACAAGTGATGGGAACAAACAAGGATTATGGGAAATGTGGTTCCAGGATGAATGGAGACAGGAAGGAAGGGACCTCTAGTGGACACCCAGTGGAAACACAACAGACACTGTGACATAACCCCCCCTCTACGGAGCGGCTACCAGACGCTCCACGACAGCAAACAAAACTCGACAAAAGTCCAGGAGGGAGGTGGAACTGTGGGGGATCAGGGGGAGGGACGGAGGGCCAGGACCATGGGAGGGAATGGACACAGGGGATGACAGTTCATCGGGCGGCCTGGGCGGAGACGACCCTTCAGGCGACCAGGGCGGAACAGATAGTCCATCAGGCGGCTTGGGCGGTGAGACGACCCTTCAGGTGGCCAGGGTGGAGCAGGTAGTCCATCAGGCGGCCAGGGCGGAGACCTCCCCTTGAGCGATTACGGCGAAGACGACTCATCAGGCGGCCACGGCGGAGACGACCCTTCAGGTGGCCAGGGCGGAAACGATCCATCAGGCGGCCACAGCGGAGACAATCCTTCGGGTGGCCAGGGCGGAAACGTCCTTTCGGGTGGCCATGGCGGAGACTTCCCCTCAGGTGGGCCATGGCGGAGACTACCCTTCGGGCGGCCATGGCGGAGACCTCCCTTCGGGCGGCCATGGAACAGGAGCAGGCATCCACCCAGGAACAGACATCGATTGCTCTGGAACAGACCCCGGCTCAGGACTAGGAACTGATACCTGCTCAGAAACAGACACAGGAACAGACACTGGCTCCGGCACATCCCTTTTGTCTGAAGATCCAGAAACTGACTCAGAAACATGAACAGCCCCAAGATCAACAACCGTGACCTGAGCATTCTCTGGATCGACAGACGTGACCACAGTCTCTGAATCGGCAGACATGGACTGAACAGTCTCTGGGTCAACAGACGTGACGTGAATAGAATCTGGATCGACCGATGTGACGTGAACAGCCTCTGGATTGACCGACGGGACGTGAACAGCCTCTGGATCGGCAGACGTGCCAGGTCGTTGGGGTGGCGCCGGGAGGGCGAGCAGCTTGGGCGGGGCCGGCAGGGCGAGCAGCTCGGGCGGGGCCGGCAGAGCAGGGTGCCTGGGCGGCGCGGGCAGAGCAAGGTGCCTGGGCGGCGCGTCAGGGATGGCAGTCACCTCCGGGATGGTCTCTGGGTTAGGAGCCACCGGACAGGTCGTTGAGGAGGCCTTTCTCTTCCTCCTCCGTCTCCAGACCACCGGAACTGGGACCACCAGAACTGGGACCACTGGAACTGTCACGGAGGAAGTCTTCCTCCTCCTCCGTCGTCCCTTCTGGCGAGATGCAGGTTCAGGACAGGACAGGACCCGCGGCGAAGGGTGTTCTGGGCTGCGTATCACTGAACCATGGTCGAAGGAAGACCGAAGTAGAGACTGGGTCCGGGGCTCACCTCTAGTACTTCCTCCTCTGCGAGCTCCACGGGTCCCCGAAAATCGGGCCAGACGCTCTCCTCTAAAACACTCTCTGTCGTCGAACGAAAGCTCTTTAGCAAACCTGAGCGTCATGGCTCAGGTTTCCACAAACGCAAAAGCCTGCAAAATGTTCATGCTGCTGGATCCATTTGTGGACGGAGTCATTCTGTCACGATCGCTAGCAGAGAAATGGGTGGACCCAACCGCAGCAACATGGTAATCAGGGCAATCCAAATAATCGTCATCCATGTAAGAGTCAAAGTCGAAATAATCAGAATCGTAGTCCTCCATGCCAGTGTCGAAAACCATTTAATCAGTCAGATAACGAATAAACAAAACAAGCAAGAACGACGACGAGAACAGACTTGAGAACAGACTTGAGAACAGACTTGAGAACAGACCTTAGAGTTGACGAGTGACATACAATAATGACTCCATAACATGAACTAACACAGACAGGGTATTTATGCACAGACACTAACAACATAAATGGGAACAGCTGGGTGTAATCACAAGTGATGGGAACTGTTTGCTATTTGCTCCTAACCCAGAGACCATCCTGGAGGTGACTGCCATGGCGAGCAGCTTGGGCGGGGCCAGCAGGGCGAGCAGCTCGGGCAGGGCCGGCAGAGCAGGGTGCCTGGGCGGCGCAGGCAGAGCAAGGTGCCTGGGCGGCGCGTCAGGGATGGCAGTCACCTCCGGGATGGTCTCTGGGTTAGGAGCCACCGGACAGGTCGTTGAGGAGGCCTTTCTCTTCCTCCTCCGTCTCCAGACCACCGGAACTGGGACCACCAGAACTGGGACCACCGGAACTGTCACGGAGGAAGTCTTCCTCCTCCTCCGTCGTCCCTTCTGGCGAGATGCAGGTTCAGGACGGGACAGGACCCGCGGCGAAGGGTGTTCTGGGCAGCATATCACTGAACCATGGTCGAAGGAAGACCGAAGTAGAGACTGGGTCCGGGGCTCACCTCTAGTACTTCCTCCTCTGTGAGCTCAACGGGTCCCTGAAAATCGGGCCAGACGCTCTCCTCTAAAACACTCTCTGTCGTCGAATGAAAGCTCTTTAGGAAACCTGAGCGTCATGGCTCAGGTTTCCACAAACGCAAAAGCCTGCAAAATGTTCATGCTGCTGGATCCATTTGTGGACGGAGTCATTCTGTCACGATCGCTAGCAGAGAAATGGGTGGATCCAACCGGAGCAACATGGTATCAGGGCAATCCAAATAATCGTCATCCATGCAAGAGTCAAAGTCCAAATAATCAGAATCGTAGTCCTCCATGCCAGTGTCGAAAACCATTTAATCAGTCAGATAACGAATAAACAAAACAAGCAAGAACGACGACGAGAACAGACTTGAGAACAGACCTTAGAGTTGACGAGTGACATACAATAATGACTCCATAACATGAACTAACACAGACAGGGTATTTATGCACAGACACTAACAACATAAATGGGAACAGCTGGGTGTAATCACAAGTGATGGGAACAAACAAGGATTATGGGAAATGTGGTTCCAGGATGAATGAAGACAGGAAGGAAGGGACCTCTAGTGGACACCCAGTGGAAACACAACAGACACTGTGACAACAATAGAGAGAACTCATTGAGTGCACAGCATTATAGGCTCATTCTGTATCTCATCTTGCATTTATAGCACTGGCCTCATTTGAGTTTCAGATGAAAGAGACTTCTGAATTTCTTAAATGCAGGTCATACATCTTACTATTTAAACTGTTCAAATCTGAATCTCTGCCCTCCGGTCACCAGCAAGACCCCCATTTCCAAGAGTGTTCGACAAAATTTTCATCCGTCCAGCTAAACTTCAGCATCACGACGACTCTGTCATTTCATCAGCAGACTTTAACACGACTCTTCCGATTTCGTCTTGAAAATTAATTTTATTTCCACACATTTATTTCCTCTGAGCTTTGCAAATCAAACCACATTGATAAACTGAAATCATCCCAGTGCTGTTCGAAAAAATTAAATGCAAGGGCATTGCTTGCTCTTGTCACTTGACACTTGAGTGACTCTTCAACCATGTTAAAAGAGGAGAAACAGAAAGGACAAATCAAGCTACAAAAAGCCAACCCTTGTTTAATCTTTTCAGATAAAAGCATCTTCTTAACACACATTTTTGCTCTTATTGTACATGAAAAAATGGGGCAGATTGGATGAAATTCTGCTTTCATTACCTTCTTTATCATGTTTTTATCACAAACCTTTATGCCGTCCTTGGTGGTAGCACTCGAAAGCAGATACCTGCTTTATGCGACCAGTTGTAAAATACAAATAAAAAGCCAATATATCTGTCTGAACAAGTGCATCAGCCAGAGAAAAATCTGTTCTGCCCTCAAGAATCTGTTGCACTAGACAGAAGGTAAGCATGTTAATACACTGTTTCACATCACTTGATCAGCTCTGTGTGAAGTGTTAGTTTGTGTGTAGGATGTGTTTGAATGCTGTACTGTCTGGGCGCTGAAGCTTGTGTTCCATTCAAATTCTTTTTTTCTTTTTTGGCTGCTTTCATACCTCAGTGTATTTCATTTAGTAGAGTGTGGCAGACAGTAGCAGTAACTGGTGATTTACCAGTCACCAAAACAGAATAACATTTATTAGAACTTAGAAATTAGTACTTGAAAGCTGCTCATTATCGATCAATAGCTCAATACATTTGTCTTTTTGAATGGGGCATGATGATGCTGTATGGTATTGAGGCGTCCGTTGGTGTGCGTTGCAGCACAATGCCCTGACTACTTTGACATGTTGATGACCTTTTTAATCTTTCAAGGTCTAAATGCAGTAAATTTTAACTTGCGCTTCTGTAACCGGAACTGGATGTCTTGATGTAACACATCGGCTGTTTCCACACTGGCTAAACACCCTCTGGCTCAGCCTGCAGATGCCAAACCCCAAACTCTTGCCAAAGGTTGAGCTGGAAAGAGATTGACGGTTCTGAGCGGAATTCTCTCAGTGTTTTTGATGGTGCCTGGGAGGCTCAGTGTTTACACTTTTGGGTCAATGAACAATAAACTTGGTCAAGAGAATGTACTTTAAAATAAAATAAATCTTATACACTCTGAAACACTCAAGTACAAAAACAGTATAGCTATTTGACGGCAACTCTATCGCCCCCTAGAGTGGCAATATTATGTCACCAGCATTTGAAAAATGTGCCTGCAGTATGTTGATCAAGCATTCACGTTTGCACTCGCGTAAAGTACAGTATTTGTTTCTGGCCTAAATTTTAACACTTATCCTTGTTTACCCTCAAAGAGACTATTTGCCCTTATATGTTTGATCTAATGGCTCTCCATCTTTAGTTTGGATTAGTTTTATTTCTAGAGTGAGTGCTTTCCCAAAGAGGATTAGTCCTGTATGTTGCCTTTGATCATAAGCATTAAGTCTCATTCTCTGATCAGCATTTCAGGGCCTGTATTCATAAAAAATCTTAATGCAAAGAGTGGCGCCTAGTGACAAAATTCTAAGAAAATTCTTAGAAATGTGGGCGTTTACTCTTAAAATTAAATAAAAATCCTAGTAAAGAAAAAAGTCATTCAGAAAGCATCTTAACCCTTACAAGAGGACTTAAGGTCAAAATTGTTAGGAGTACGGACGAGGACTTTTAAGAGGCTTAAGAGTTTCTTTAGCAGAGGAGAAAATGGCAGAAAGACGAAGGAGAAGACATTTTTTGCAGACAATGGATGACAGTGAGATCGTGCAGGGATCATGTTTGTGACAGATCTTATTAGAGACATGCTAATATCTCCAACACAGCGCAGAAATTCCATAGCGCCAGAAATTAAAGTAATCACTACATTAAGATATTTGGCAACTGGGAAAATGCAACAATGCAGCAGTGATGATTTGGGTCTGTCACAAGCTTCTGTAAGCAGAGTGATCACACAAACAATTACAGCACTTTCAGAACCTCTTGTGTCGCAGTTCATTTCGTTTCCACTGGACATTCCCACCTTGCAGGCTCAAAAAACTGCATTTATGAATATAGCAGGCTTTCCTGGTGCGCACAGTCAGGGGGAATGAACCGTTAATAATTTGTGCTATAAGCTCCCACGTCTGCTTCTTGCCCCCTGCTGTGACACCCGGCCTGAATTTTCCTTTATGTATGGCCTTGTGTCCATCCACTAACTGGGCTAACTGTAAACACTGTTCCTCTGTTCAGTCGGGCTTTCTCGTCCTTCTTGTTTTTGATTCCATGTTTGCTACATTAAAACCAACATTCAAACCACCACTTAAATAGACATGCCAGCAATCATTGTAATTGGAAAGAGTGGAACAATTTTTATCATTATAAGCCATTATAAGACCCTATACTTAAAATCGCTCTCTTTTTTTTCCTTCTTGGACAACCAACCAATCACAGTCTTAAAAGGATTGTGTCATACGTAGCAACGGGGTCCTCACTAAGATGAAAGTTTTTGTCTTTTCCTTGCTCAGAGTTGCTCTCAGATCGATCCCGAATCGCTCTTAAGCTAAGACTCCTACGTAGAAGTTTTTGAGCTAAATTAGGAATTTTCTGAGAGAATTCTTAGAAGCTTCAAGAATATGGGCCCAGATCTCTTCCTCTTTGCCACTGCTGTGATGGATGACAGTTGAGGCATGGCATAAAAACTCATCTTGGAACTTCTTGTCTGGGAGTAGAACATGCTCAGCAATGGCTCATATACTGAATTATATCCTGTTTGACAATTCCTGTATCTTTTCCCCTGTCTTGTGTTTGAGTAGCCTACAATTATTTTGATGTGTATTTTTGTTTCTATTATTCCCGCTGTTTGACTTCCTGTGATTAGTTCCTGCTTTCTTTGTTTCCATTGCTGTCTTGTTTGATTCCATAGCTACCCTCGTTAGTCTCCATAGCAACTCATAACCCTCACCTGTTCCTTGTTATCTTGTGTATTTATACCTCAGTGTTTCCTATATTCTTGATCTGGGCCCGTATTCATAAAGATTCTAAGAATCCTCTCAGAAAACTCTTAATTTAGCTTAAAAACTTTTACGTAGGAGTCTTAGCTTAAGAGCAATTCGGGACCGATCTGAGAGCAACTCTGAGTAAGGAAAAGACAAAAACTTTTATCTTAGTAAGGAGGCGGGGTTGACCCCGTTGCTATGTATGTGTAATGTTTCCTGTCCTGTGTTTCCCTTGTCTTGTGTGCACTTTTGTTATTTCCTGTTCTGTGTCATGTTTTGTAGTCCTTTGTAGTTTTTCTTGCTTATTAGTTCTCCCAGGTGTTTCTAATTAGCCACACCCCCTTGTTATCTTGTTTCGCTTGTTTGTCTGTGTATTTAAACCTCTGTGCTTCAGTTGTTGGTTGTCGGTCGTTGTTTAATGTACTGTTACCTGTTCTTGTCCTGAGTTCCGTGTTCCGCCTGGATTACCTGTTTGTTTTATTAAATGTATGCTTGCACTTGGATTCTCTCTCTGCTTCATCCTTGCCTCAGCGTGACAGAACGACCGACCAAACGATGAATCCAGCAGCATTAAAGGAGTCTCTTCGCGCCATGCCTGATTTTCACAGCCTGACCCGGGAGTTTGCTGGACAGATCGCGGCCTTGGCCCTGGATAGCCTCGATCTGTTCCAGTACACCTGGGGATTTGTTCCTCTAGCTGCCTCTTGCTCTCTGGGTGACGAGGCAATTAAGGTGTGTTACCGGCTGGGGGCTAGGGAGGTTGACCCGAGGGAGCTCCCCGATCTCTCCGGTCTGGATTGGAGAGAGGCACTCTCCAGATGTCTGGAGAGCTTCCTCCCGTGGCACGCAAGGTCAACACCTGATCTTCATGTCCCGTCCAGTTCAGCCGCATCTTCGCCGCCGCTGGTCCCGTCAAGCTCAGAGCGCACTTCTGCTGATCCAGAGACTGTTCACGTCGCTTCTGCTGATCCAGAGACTGTTCACGTCGCTTCTGCTGATCCAGAGACTGTTCACGTCACTTCTGCTGATCCAGAGACTGTTCATGTCGCTTCAGCTGATCCAGAGACTGTTCACGTCGCTTCTGCTGATCCAGAGACTGTTCACGTCACTTCAGCTGATCCAGAGACTGTTCACGTCGCTTCAGCTGATCCAGAGACTGTTCACGTCGCTTCTGCTGATCTAGAGACTGTTCACGTCACTTCTGCCGATCCAGAGTTTCACGCCAGTCTAGCCGAGCCTGCACTTCACGCCAGCCCAGAGTCTCCTTCGCCGCTGGTCCTGCCCAGCTCAGAGCCCTCTTCGCCGCTGGTCCTGCCCAGCTCAGAGCCCTCTTCGCCGCTGGTCCTGCCCAGTTCAGAGCCCTCTTCGCCGCTGGTCCTGCCCAGCTCAGAGCCCTCTTCGCCGCTGGTCCTGCCCAGCTCAAAGCCCTCTTCATCGCTGGTCCTGCCCAGCTCGGAGCCCTCTTCGCCGCTGGTCCTGCCCAGCTCAGAGCCCTCTTCGCCGCTGGTCCTGCCCAGCTCAGAGCCCTCTTCGCCGCTGGTCCTGCCCAGTTCAGAGCCCTCTTCGCCGCTGGTCCTGCCCAGTTCAGAGCCCTCTTCGCCGCTGGTCCTGCCCAGCTCAGAGCCCTCTTCGCCGCTGGTCCTGCCCAGCTCAGAGCCCTCTTCGCCGCTGGTCCTGCCCAGCTCAAAGCCCTCTTCGCCGCTGGTCCTGCCCAGCTCAGAGCCCTCTTCGCCGCTGGTCCTGCCCAGCTCAAAGCCCTCTTCATCGCTGGTCCAGGACTCTTTACCGGGGAGCCTCCCCAAGAAAATTTTGGGGGGGGGCAATACACCTCCGGACCAGTCCGATCCGCCAGGACCGCCAGAGGGGTGGTCTCCTGTTCCGCCCTGGCCGCCCGAAGGGTCGTCTCCGCCCTGGCCGCCCGAAGGGTCGTCTCCGCCCTGGCCGCCCAAAGGGTCGTCTCAGCCCTGGCCGCCCGAGGGGTCTTCTCCGCCGTGGCCGCCCGAAGGGTCTTCACCGCCGTGGCCACCCGAAGGGTCTTCTCCGCCGTGGCCACCCGAAGGGTCTTCACCGCCGTGGCCACCCGAGGGGTCTTCACCGCCGTGGCCGCCCGAGGGGTCTTCACCGCCGTGGTCGCCCAAAGGGTCTTCACCGCCGTGGTCGCCCAAAGGGTCTTCACCACCGTGGCCGCTCGAAGGGTCTTCACCGCCGTGGCCGCCCGAGGGGTCTTCGGACAAGATGGCCGGCTCCACGCCTGTGTCTTCGGACAAGATGGCCGACTCCACGCCTGTGTCTTCGGACAAGATGGCCGGCTCCACGCCTGTGTCTTCGGACAAGATGGCCGGCTCCACGCCTGTGTCTTCGGACAAGATGGCCGGCTCCACGCCTGTGTCTTCGGACAAGATGGCCGACTCCACGCCTGTGTCTTCGGACAAGATGGCCGACTCCACGCCTGTGTCTTCGGACAAGATGGCCGACTCCACGCCTGTGTCTTCGGACAAGATGGCCGAAACCACGCCTGTGTCTTCGGACAAGATGGCCGAAACCACGCCTGTGTCTTCGGACAAGATGGTCTCCTCTGAGCCGGTGTCTGTTCCTGTGCCATGGTCGCCTGAAGGGTCGTCTCCTCCCTGGCCGCCTGAAGGGTCGCCTCTACCCTGTTCGCCTGCACCGCCTGATCCGCCCTGGCCGCCTGCACAGCCTGCTCCGCCCTGGCCGCCTGCACAGCCTGCTCCGCCCTGGCCTTCTGCCCTGCCGGAGTCTTCAGGCCCTCTTCCGCTCCACGGGCCTGGCCCCCCGTCCCGCCCCCGGATCCGCCTCAGACCCACCACCCTCCTGGACTTTTGTTTTCTGAGGAGTGTCTGGAATCCACTCCTTAGGTGGGGGGCTATGTAATGTTTCCTGTCCTGTGTTTCCCTTGTCTTGTGTGCACTTTTGTTATTTCCTGTTCTGTGTCATGTTTTGTAGTCCTTTGTAGTTTTTCTTGCTTATTAGTTCTCCCAGGTGTTTCTAATTAGCCACACCCCCTTGTTATCTTGTTTAGCTTGTTTGTCTGTGTATTTAAACCTCTGTGCTTCAGTTGTTGGTTGTCGGTCGTTGTTTAATGTACTGTTACCTGTTCTTGTCCTGAGTTCCGTGTTCCGCCTGGATTACCTGTTTGTTTTATTAAATGTATGCTTGCACTTGGATTCTCTCTCTGCTTCATCCTTGCCTCAGCGTGACAGTATGACACAATCTTTTGAAGACTGTGATTGGTTGGTTGCCCAAGAAGGGGAAAAAAAGTGATTTTAAGTAGAGGGTCTATTCTAAGCCTTCACTTTGAAATTACATGCGTAATTTTTCCTATTTGACCGTTCTCACATACACACACACACACACACACACACACATTATATATATAAATCCTTTTTTAATTTTAATGTATCAAACATGGAATTTTCCCAGTTGCCAAATATCGTAATGTAGTGATTACTTTCATTTCAGGCGCTATGGCATTTCTGCGCTGTGTTGGAGATATTAGCGTGTCTCTAAAAAGATCTGTCACAAACATGATCCCTGCACGATCTAATCTATAGCGTCTTATTAACTCACTGTCATCCATTGTCTGCAACACATTTCTTCTCCCTCTTCGTCTTTCTGCCATTTTCTCCTCTGCTAAAGAAACTCTTAAGCCTCTTAAAAGTCCTCGTCCGTGCTCCTAACAATTTTGATCTTAAGACCTCTTTTAAGGGTTAAGATGCTTTCTGAATTACTTTTTTCTTTACTAGGATTTTTTCTTTAATTTTAAGAGTAAACCCACATTTCTAAGAATTTTCTTAGAATTTTGTCACTAGGAACTACTCTTTGCATTAAGATTCTTTATGAATACGGGCCCTGGTGTTTTCCTAGATTGAAGTGTGCACACTTGTTTTAGTTCTGTTTTCCCCGTGTCTGGAGTATTCTGTTTCTGCCTGGATTTACTTTAGTTGTGTTTCTTTAAATCAATGTTTTTGGTGCACCTGGATCCAACTCTCTCTTGTTTCAGAAACAGCCTGCATTACAGCTGTATTGTTTCCGGATTCTTTGAAGCAGCATACATTAAATAAATAAGTCCTAAGAGGCCATGCGTAACAGTGACTTTACCATGGCAAAAATGGTGTTGTTAGATAAGGTTATATTGTCTATGTATTATACTTTTACCATATGGTAAAATCACTGTAATGCATGGCCTTGGGTGATTTATTGCTTTTAGAAATTTGTGGCACTATCAGTATGATAAAGGACTTGAATATATGTTGGCTATAAACTTGGGGCTTTAATATCAAGTTCCTTTGAGTTGTGCATATTTTACAGTGCCTTTATATATTTCTCTTCAAATAATATTTTAGAGTCAGAACTGAGTTTAAGGAACTAGAGAAGTTTTCTGTAGAACTTAAAAATGGTTTTGCTTCAGCATCAGGCTGTAAAACCCCCTTTTTAATTAAACTTTTAAGACTGTCGGGTCTTACCTCTCTTTGTCATCTTCATTTAATTTTTCCATCTCTCTTCTCTGTCTGTGGTTATGGCTAAAGAGAGGCTAAAATGAGTATAATTAAACTACATGCTCCTGGTGTGAACTTCATTATCAATGTGCTTCCAGATACATCTGACTGATTGTATCTGCAAAATCCCAACTGTTATCTATCTTTTTTTTATTTTCTTTTTTTTATCAATAACTGTAGAATTTAATATACTGATAGTAAGATATGTAGCTTTGATTGTATTGTGTGTGTTATTGGATTGGAGTGCTTGAGAAAATTGCTGGGTAAAGAGCTTTTTGACTGTAACACATTTGGTGTGAGTACTGTGTACTGTAAGTGTGAGGAAATGAACATAGGTGTGGGAGTCCAGCATAAGTCTGTTGCACTTTCCACACAATATAGGTCACATTTACATGAAGAAACAAATTTCTTCTTGGCAGGAGTTATTTCAGTATAAATAAGAGATACTGTAGGCCTATGGATAGTTACATGAAACCAGAAAGTTCTAGACTTTTATTTTTATTCGTATTCTTTAAATTGTAAATAGGGTTGTCAATTTAACACATTAATTAATTAAATTATATAAAAAAAAGTTATTTGACCATACGCTAGCATTCAAAAGTCTATAAGATTACTTAATGACTTTGAAAGAAGTATATTATGCTCACCATTTATTTGATAGAAATATAGTTGAAAAAATAGCAATGTTGTGAAATATTATTAAGATTTTAAATAACTGTTCTTATGCCCCTAGTATGCTTTTTCGAATATTACCTTTCATGCATTGTGTAAAGCTGTCTGTGAATGTAAATAGTTTGCAAAGTTGTAAAGTCGAAAGTGCACGATGAATAAAGTTATTGTCTCCCAAAAGAAAGAATCGATTCAGAACCTCCCAAACGAGTCGTCAGGAATTCCAGTCTCACTTCCGTGACCTGCATACGTAACGCGGTAACACATTCACATAATACCCGCCTATGGTCTTCGTTGGCTACTACTCAAACACTGGAGCTGGTTTGTGTGGTTTACATCATGTCGAGAAGATGCTGTGTTCTGCACTGTGACAGCAAATTTGTGTTATTTCACTTCCAAAGGATGAGGATGTATAATAATGATGTATAATCTCGGCGAGTTCAATGCGGGATTCGCAAAACGTTTGTCCATGAAAAATTTGTCAGTACCCAGTTTATTTGGACCAACTTACTTCTCAGAATCACAACCTGTAAGTATGATTAATAACTGATTTTTTTAAATTTTCTATCGAGTGATCAAAATACGTAGTTTTGTGTGTTATGTAATGTTGTGTAAACCCATGGTATTACTCTCTTACTGAATCAGCTGTGGGCTCACTACCTACAACTGAATTGATTAATGCAGATTGTCTGTCGTACTTATTACTTATTTTAAATTGATTCCTGTGATGACAAAGATGAGTCTTCAGTGTCACGTGATCCCCCAGAAACCTTACCCCAAACTTTTGAACATTTTGTACGTAAATTTCTTAAAAAGGAATTTTACAAATTCAGGTGAGCGACACTGCAAGAAACATTTTTGTAATGTTTTACGTTTTTACAAACTTACATTTTACGTTTTAAAATATTGATTTTGAGAGCTTTTCTTATCAAATATTAATATATGTGAATAATTGTCGTTCGATTTACTAATTAGCTTATTATGTCATTAAACTTTTAAGTTGACATCCCTAACTGTTATGTGACCATAGCATAACGAATGCAGAGACCAGATCAGCTGGATGAAAGAAATGAAAGAAAACTGGCATTATAAATGTCAAGGGAAATAACACAACAGCTATAATATCTCTTTAGGGCGAGTTCTTTCTGTTCTTAGAAAGAAAGCAAGAAATAAAGTGAGACCCAGTTATGTAACAGTCGTCTTTTGTTAAGAAGTAAATCTCTGAATATAATCGACTGATTGTAGAAACACACAGTGCAACAGAACTTTGGAAATAAAGTCTTGTCACAATCAGGGAGGGAACCAGCCATATTTCATGGAGAGATGAAAACAGCACTGGCAGTTGGGACGTGTTAAACATTTGAAGAATACAGAATATCTGCTCTGGCGTTCTTCCAATCTGCAGTATCATTTATTGGGCCATAAATACAGTGAGAATGTGTGTGTTAATGTATGTGAGTCAACAGGAGACTGTGTGATCTATGGTTACTAATAGGCAGTAAATAGGCAGTGACTCTTACGTGAGAGTTCTCTCCCCATGCTGCCACTTGCCTTGATTTAATTATCGAGAAACTCATCGCTTAAAATATGCTTTGGTGTCTAAGGTCTCCCGCCACACACTTCCACTTTTCTTCAGTGTTTACCCATAAATAAATAACCTGTGCGCAGAAACGCATGCATACAAATACAACGTTATCGATCTGCAAGCAAATGATGATGTTGTAGAGAGGAACAATCACTCTTGTTGTCAGTCAACACCTCCATCCTCTTCCTACCATTTCTGATCTTAAATAAAGGCATGATCTGTATAATCTTGTCAGCGCTGAGATCCTGTCTATATAAATCTACATGTGAAAAGCACATTCATTTTTTTTAACTCTGCACCTGAGCTTAAAGGAAAGCATTATGTTTGACTCACTGTGGTCAGATGGGTTTTAGTATTAAGAGAAATGTCAATAACGTGCCAGAAGAGCAAACATAAATGAAAGGTTTCCTCTCTCTGGAAATCACTTGACTTTTACACGGTCTGTTATGTATTTGATGCTTCGTTCATAAGACTTAAGGTATCATACATATATAGTCACTGAAAGCATGCATTCAACTAGCTTGATGATGGTTGCTGCTCACAGTTAAATGGTTTACTGACGTTTCTGTGCGTGAATCATTTTAGCCCTTCAAAATATATGGCCTTTGTATATTTACAACATAGTCCATAGTCCATTGATTATGCTTAAATAATCTGAATCTGAGCAATGGTTAATCAGGGCAAATGCACAGAAACACAGCAAAAGCCTGTTTTCTTTGGAGGATGGGAAGATTCCTCCTTCATTTGTTTTGTGTACTCAATTCAACTCAACTGAAAGTGTACTCAGTATGATTGTATATACCACCATAGACAAATAGGGATGGACAAATCCCCCCAGTAAGTAGAAATGGCCAAATTGTACACCCACCCCATGGGTAAAAATGCATTTTTAGGCTGGTCCCAAGAGTAATGACTCAACTAAGGAAGACTGAAGGCTGTTTGACTACAGACTTCTGATTTATAGTTTGCTCACAGTCTATTGACGATGGCATGTGGGCGAAATATACACACTAACCAGAGAAAAACAGAATCCTAATTCATGGAAATGTAATGGAAATTCCTTATTAAGTTAAGAAGATTAAGAGCAGAAGAAGAAAAAGAAACAGAACATAGCAATACATTTAATGACGCCACTGCTCTGCATGTAGGGACAATAAAACAACACTTCACAATAAGGTTTTGTGCATTAACATCAGTTAACTCAATACCCAACACAAAATAATACTTTTACTCTACAAGTTTAAGTCTGTAAGTCTTTCTGAGAATATGATGTATGATAAGATACTGAATAAAGACATACAGTATGTAGAAAATATTACACACAAGCTCAGGCACGTGCACACATAGACATCAAAGGGGGCTTTAGCACCTGCCCTTTTTATTCCTGGAGAGAAAGTGCCCTTTTTTCTGGGGTGCTTTTTTTTTTATTTTTGAAAAATAATATATATTTCTGTTTGCGCACAGCTTCCCTGTCAAACAAATATATTTATTGAAGAATAGTATATCTAAATATCAGGTCAGGAGTTCTGAAGCGCTCCCTCTCCCCCGATTGTTAAACCCGATTGTATTATCTCCGTCTCTACGGTTAGAATCCTGTGAGTCCATAGCAACGCTCTGTTTTTCATGGCAACGGTCTGTTATACTCCGCACAGCGGTCTGATATCAAGAAATAACAGACCATGGAATTCAACCAAGCCATGTAATAAAATAAGTTAATAAAATAAGCATATATCACCACCAGGTGATATGCTTTAGTTATTATGTTTATCCTATTTACCTGCATTGCCCTGTTAATTAGATGCAAATGTGCGCATTTTAACTAGTTGACGCCTAATTTGCATACAGAACGTCCCCAGTTAATGACTTGCATCAAGAGTCTTTCCCCCTGAAATTTAGAAATCTAAATTGGTGAATTTAGAAGAAATCTACAGATGCAAACAGATGGAGGATACACTCTAAAGAATGTAGTAAATCTGAGTAACTGCATCTGGTACATTAATAAATAAAACTGAGTAGAAATAAGTAAACATTAAACATTCAAAATAACAATATTTATAAATTAACTTTTTATTTATGAGTAATTTAACTTTTTCTATTTCCTCTAAACCTTTATAAAATAGTATTCCATACAACCACAAATACATACTTGACATTGGCTTTTATTGAATTTTTACTCAATTATTTTGGGAAGTTTAATTTTAAAGTGTTATGTATTCTGATAACACCAAAATAATTAAAACGATGTAGTGCCTTGTGCAAAAATAAACAAATTATTAGTAAAACACGCCCCTCTGCTTGATGCAGTTATTTCGGTTATTCTAAATATGAGGAGTTCAGATGAAAAAGCCTCTAAGTGCCATCTGAAATTTCCTTATAATGATCATTTTTATCAAGCTTGTATGTTTATGTTCACTTATTTCACATTACTGGCAATGAAAATTACCTATTAATTGTCATTTAAGTTAAATTACTGAATTTGAAAAAAAAATGATCATTTTAGAAGAAAATTTCAACTATTCATATATACTTGAAACTAGTAGCATAGAAAATGTTTTCAAAACATGGAATGGTTTGCTTTGCTGCTCTATAAACCTAGTGAATACTAAGGAGACCATGGTTTCTGTGTGAACGGATTATTTTGTAGACATCTTTTGAAAATGAAACAATTGCATGAGTTTGAGGAAGATAAAATTAATTAACTTTTTAAATTAATTTTTTAAAAAGGAAGTCAGAGTTGCGTTAATATATATACTTTTTGGTTAAAAAAAAAAATAATTTCACTTTATTTCCCTTTATTTCACTTGAGCCCCTGCCCCTCAAAATGTCTGTGCACGTCCCTGCACAAGCTGCAATAATTTGTATTACTGTCCACCTTTCTACCAATATTCTCAAATAAAAAACAGAAAAAAAGAGAGAAAAGATGACAAAGTAATGTAGAATTTCTCAGAAATGCCTTTGTTTTTTCAGTAAGGTGTTTTAGGTACACAAGAGAGACAAATTGTTTCATCTTGTGAATACTGTGCACTTGACAGTGCTCCTTAAATTTAATTAAATTATTCTCCAGCTAAAAACTAATGGAGAATATTTGCATTCACAAAATGTGACTACTAGAGCCCTCATTCAAAATGCACTGACTACCCAAAGCTCAGCTTTTGTCAAATGTTAGTTGAAACACAATTATAAATGCATTGTGTTTTCCTTAAAACTTTCCTGTGGCTCAAACAGTAGAGTGTTGGCGCTTGCAACATCAAGGTCATGGGTTCAATTCCCAGGGAAAGCAAGAACTGATAAGAATGTAAAATGTGTATCTTGAATTGCAATGTTAGTCGCTTTGGATAAAAGTGTCTGCCAAATGCATTAATGTAAATGTAAAACAACCTGCATTCAAATGCAAAGTTGTTCATTGCCTATTATACTTTATAGAGAACTAAAATGAGTGTAATCCTGGGTCCTTTTGCACTAGTTTTGGTGGTGTATACGCACATTTTATAGCTCGGCACAAAGCAATGCATGTGACCTCTTCATACCTCTGTATTTATTGCATTTGTTTGCATAATTCTGTGCTTAACGTCCTCTGAATGGGCAATGAGAGACTTGCTCCAGATATTACTTCATCTACATGTAACATTTTATAGTATTGTAGTGACTAACCGTTGAAATTTAGAGCATCAAAGCATTCATTTACAACAGGATGCCTTATTGATGTCACACTCAAAAAAGCCACAATTTTGGTGCTGCAGTGTTATATTATAATGTAATTTTTTATTAGCTAGTGATGTATTCAACTGGGTTTAAACCCCGTTAAATCTGATCCATATATCATGCTCTGTGTAGCAAGCTTTCTGCTTCCTTTCTGTGTCCGCTTTTGTTTGAGCTTGCCCTGTCAAATGCAGTCAATATTACAACATTTACAAAAAAAAGTCAACTCTTGCAGTCACACAGTCATTCATCAATTGTGACTATTATGTATTTAATCAAGAATGAACGCATAAACACAGAGAAAAGCCACTAAAACAGAAATGACTGCACTGAATTTGATCACAAAGTACCCACCCAGCATTCAACGGTCCTGTCTACACCTTCAAGCATGTGTCCTGAATTTTGATGTTTCCCATATAAAAGAACAAAGCTTCTGTGATCAGAATGCATTTAAACCGAACTGCTCTGCCATACACGCTCATGGTGACAAACCGTTCAAACCAATGTTTGCTAGTGCCTATGCCTATGTCTTTTTCAGAATTGTATAGAGAATGACTTTTAAATTCCAGATGACAGAACTCTGACAACAGAAAGACAGACAGATTTTTTTTTGTTAGGGGGGTTATCAATTTTTCCATAAATTGTAACTATTGGTCACCCTTTACATCTGTCTGTGGGTTTTGCAAATATTTCACCAATGAAACAAATTAAAAAGAGCTTGTGACTAAACCTCCATTGGCTCCTCAAACTGTCGGTCAAACCTCATAACTCCAGTACTATATTACTAATGGTTAGCTTTCTCCAAGTATTACAGATCGCCTTGAATTCTGTGACTTGGATATTGTGATAGTTGCATCACTGTGCAACATTAATAGAAAGAAAGAGACACCGAAAATAAGAAAACGTGATGAGAAACAAGTCCTTGGGTGAATCTGTGTGTGTGTCTGCAACCAATTTTGGCACCTGAAAGAGCTACTGATTATTTTGCAATTACTTCTCACCTTGAGCCAAAGAATGTTCTGCGTCACAAGGGATCTATCCTTCTCTGCCGTCCAATCACCCTTTTTTTGTCCTCTCTGCTTTTGCCTGCAGTGTCTGTTTACGAGTTCACGCCTGCTCCTCCTGCCTGTCCTCAAAAGCTCTCTGCCAATTAAAGCAGGCTTCCATATCCAGTTCTATATTACACAAACTTGAATATGCTTGATAAGACTGCATCTGATATAGTAAGGAAAGAGTGGGAGAGGTAAGAAACATAATTTAAAATGATCTCTTGAAAGTTTTTTTGTGGGGGTGTGGTGGGGTGGGGTGGGTGAAGGGGAGGGGGGGGGGGGGTATAAATGAATAAATGCAAAATTAATTTGTAATATGAATTAAGTGTTTCATCAGCTTGCAGTGAATAAAGAAAACATGACTGGGAGAAACATGATACTAACAAGATCTTAAGTCAACAGCTTTTAGGACCTAAACAAAACCAACTCCAATGACAGAGATGTAACAATCTGCCGCAGGCATATAGAAACAGAACATTGAGAGACATAGTACACTAGTGTTTTATAAATAACTGCTCTCATTCCTGCCATATATACAGTGAGGAAAATAAGTATTTGAACACCCTGCTATTTTGCAAGTTCTCCCACTTAGAAATCATGGAGGGGTCTGAAATTGTCATCGTAGGTGCATGTCCACTGTGAGAGACATAATCTAAAAAAAAAAATCCAGAAATCACAATGTATGATTTTTTAACAATTTATTTGTATGATACAGCTGCAAATAAGTATTTGAACACCTGAGAAAATCAATGTTAATATTTGGTACAGTAGCCTTTGTTTGCAATTACAGAGGTCAAACGTTTCCTGTAGTTTTTCACCAGGTTTGCACACACTGCAGGAGGGATTTTGGCCCACTCCTCCACACAGATCTTCTCTAGATCAGTCAGGTTTCTGGGCTGTCGCTGAGAAACACGGAGTTTGAGCTCCCTCCAAAGATTCTCTATTGGGTTTAGGTCTGGAGACTGGCTAGGCCACGCCAGAACCTTGATATGCTTCTTACAGAGCCACTCCTTGGTTATCCTGGCTGTGTGCTTCGGGTCATTGTCATGTTGGAAGACCCAGCCTCGACCCATCTTCAATGCTCTTACTGAGGGAAGGAGGTTGTTCCCCAAAATCTCGCAATACATGGCCCCGGTCATCCTCTCCTTAATACAGTGCAGTGGCCCTGTCCCATGTGCAGAAAAACACCCCCAAAGCATGATGCTACCACCCCCATGCTTTACAGTAGGGATGGTGTTCTTGGGATGGTACTCATCATTCTTCTTCCTCCAAACACGTTTAGTGGAATTATCAAATCAAATCAAATCAAGTATATTTGTATAGCGCTTTTCACAATACAGATTGTATCAAAGCAGCTTCACAGTATTAAATTAAAATAAAATAATACAACAAGGTTTGTTTCTAGTGGAATTTATTGATTGATAGAATAAAATTAAATATCCCCAAAATATCCCCAACTGAGCAAGCCAAAGGCAAAATTATTGACCAAAAAGTTCTATTTTGGTCTCATCTGACATGACTTTCTCCCATGACTCCTCTGGATCATCCAAATGGTCATTGGCAAACTTAAGACGGGCCTTGACATGTGCTGGTTTAAGCAGGGGAACCTTCCGTGCCATGCATGATTTCAAACCATGACGTCTTAGTGTATTACCAACAGTAACCTTGGAAACGGTGGTCCCAGCTCTTTTCAGGTCATTGACCAGCTCCTCCCGTGTAGTTCTGGGCTGATTTCTCACCTTTCTTAGGATCATTGAGACCCCACGAGGTGAGATCTTGCATGGAGCCCCAGTCCGAGGGAGACTGACAGTCATGTTTAGCTTCTTCCATTTTCTAATGATTGCTCCAACAGTGGACCTTTTTTCACCAAGCTGCTTGGCAATTTCCCTGTTGCCCTTTCCAGCCTTGTGGAGGTGTACAATTTTGTCTCTAGTGTCTTTGGACAGCTCTTTGGTCTTGGCCATGTTAGTAGTTGGATTCTTACTGATTGTATGGGGTGGACAGGTGTCTTTATGCAGCTAACGACCTCAAACAGGTGCATCTAATTTAGGATAATAAATGGAGTGGAGGTGGACATTTTAAAGGCAGACTAACAGGTCTTTGAGGGTCAGAATTCTAGCTGATAGACAGGTGTTCAAATACTTATTTGCAGCTGTATCATACAAATAAATAATTAAAAAAAATCATACATTGTGATTTCTGGATTTTTTTTTTTAGATTAAGTCTCTCACAGTGGACATGCACCGACGATGACAATTTCAGACCCCTCCATGATTTCCAAGTGGGAGAACTTGCAAAATAGCAGGGTGTTCAAATACTTATTTTCCTCACTGTACTTCTTATTAATTCTGATGCACTCTATCAGGGAAAACTCATAAGTGGGTTTGAGACCGTCTCATGAGCTGATCTGAGATTAAGTTTGCGATTTTCTTATAACTTGCATTATAAACTAAAAAGTGCACCAGGTTCATTTTAATTTCCTCTCCACATAATGGCAAATATTTTTAGCCATTATTGTGAAAAGGTAATGATGACACAGATGAGAAAATGAGACACTTATTTTTATGAAGACGACCGAATGAGAAGCATATTAAAATATATTTTAATGTACACACAGACTCTCAAATGTGCTCTTTTAGTGTTCTGCGAAAATTAAGGCTTGAAGGTCCAGACTTCTTTGCAATTCCACATGAAATAAATATGCCATTGTATTTTATGTGTGAATTTATTCTATAGCCACTTTGTGATTAATTTAATTTATAGCTCATTTTTTACCATGCTAAAATTTCATATCAAAATGCATTGTTTGAATGTGTGCATCAAAAAGTCTCTCCTTTAAGATATATAAAAACAAAGCATTATGTACTAAATTGGAGGTCAATTAAATAATCCCGGGACATGTCATGGGATTTAGAGGCAGAAAACTTAAATGTTGGGTTTATTGAAAGGTTGGTGAGTTACAGAAATACTGGTGGGTGAACAAGTGAATGATGAACCAAGGAACTTAAGTTTGGCCTTTGTCTTTGTTTTGCTGTGTATCACAGGTGTAACAGTTGAGAGAAACAAAGAAGCAGGCTGGGAAGAGGATCTACTTGCAGCTTTCTTTAATCCACAAGAGGAACAAACATGGGGTAACCAGAATAAACCATGAAACTTAGGACAAGAACATGTTACAGCGAATACACAACAACTGACCAAGAACAAGTGCAACACACGGGCTATATATATATATATATATATATATATCAGGTGTAACAAGCTTCACAAGTAAACAACCTGGGGAGGCTAATCAAGGGAGAACCCATGAACAGTTGGACTACAAACAGACTACAAAGCATGGCACAAGAAACAGGAAACACTTCAACATAAAAGTCCAGGAATCCACACAGGGAATATGTAACAACAGGGGAGAAACAATAGAGAACTGTATCTGTGATACAGTAGTGGTTTTATTTCTATTATTAAAGGTGTATTAAAAACATTCTATAAGTAAGGGATAGTGTATATCCAGCCGGTTATCGCAGAATAAACCTTGACAGGGTGATCAGGACTTGGATCAGCAGGTCTTATCAGTCTGAAGGGGTTTATTCTGCGATAACAACCAACTGGATGTACATTATCCCGCTCATATTGGCTACTTAAATAATTAGACATAAAAAAATATTGACTTGAGTTTAAATAAATTATTAGGTCTATAAACGCAAAGCTTCTGGCAAGTTCAAACTAGACAGATATTTAAGGGATACGGTGCTGTCATAACAGTTATTAAACGGCATTTCGCCACATAAATAATTATGGGGATGAAAGATATTGATTTGAGATGAAACTGTTTTAAAATGTTACCTGTTTGTTATCTTATAATCCATTACAGTGTACAAAACAATCGTTGCAAAATGGTACTGTAGCAGCTGTGTTTTTATGAAACGAGAGTGAGTCCACGATACCCGGATAACATAATTAACTGATTGTACACAAAATGTTGATTTAATTGATTTAAAGCTGTTTTAATGTTTTATTAGCTCACCAAATGCAAAACTTCAAGAATGTTTGATGGCCTCTTTAACATATTCTGTTGACTATAAGTACAGTTGCACCTACATGTCAAGTAGAGTATTAGTAGACTGGGGGTTTGGGTTGGAATAAGTTTAAATGACTTCTAGTCAGTAGAATGTCTGTTGGGGGACCATCACAGTAAAGTGTTAGCAGATATTAAGCTGACAGTTGTAGTTGCAAAGTTACTTATAGTCAACAGAATGTTCAAAAGGGACCATCAAAATAAAGTGTTATCAATATAACATATAATATAATATAATATAATATAATATAATATAATATAATATAATATAATATAATATAATATAATATAATATAATATAATATAATATAATATAATATAATGCAGACTCTGGGATGGGCTCCAGCATCCCTGTGACTCTACATAGAACAAGCAGTTTGTAGAATGGATGGATAATGTAATATAATATAATAATCTAAATGAGTATGAAAACATCTAAAAAGAAAGAAAAATGAATGCAATAGTTATGGATTGTACCTTTCAGAAAGGCTTTACATTTGTGACTACACAGCTTGTAAATATCCTCAGTAAGATCAATGAAAGAAAGATCATGAATTGTGAAGAATGAGATCAGGCCTGGATCTAGTATTCCACAGAGAGCCATATCAAACAATGAATGTTGTTGCTGGCTCTGCACCATCTCAAGATTTCAGTAAAGATGGCTACCCAGTAGGGAGCAGCAGCTATATGTGAGGCCTCAGATTAATTCTAATGATCGGTGCGGGTGAATAATGCATGACAATGGGAGCCCTGCAGTCTCTGCCAGGCTCATGGTAAGCTGGTTAATTGTGTTGATATGGCACTCCCACATAAACATGCACACTGCATCATGTACTCTTTAAAACATATTTCTATCCTTTCCACGCTTGGTTTTCAATCCCACTCTGTCTTTCTGCTCTGCCAGGTTGAATGATCATAGATCAGATTGCACAAACTCGCTCAAAGCTTTTCTGAGTATATTACTTTCATTCTTTTTCTGACTTCTTCTCTGGGCTGTCCAAAGGCATGTCCATTAAAAGAGTATTGGTGACAGCTTTTAGTGGTGAGGTTCATTTAACACTGGAGGATTTTAAATCATGCCACAGAGTTTATGCACTCTCAGTTCCAGCCATTAGACAACTTTTTTCCCATTTCCTTTTCTCCCTCATTTCTCATCTGTCCTCACTGTGTCTGGTCCACTCTTCCCTGAGGTTTTCCAAACATTATGATCCATTTCCTCCCAGTCCTTCTCTATAGTGTCATTGGCTCTCATAGACCACCCTAAGGGCTAGTTAGGCTGAGAGACACTTTGAAAGACAGCCTTACAGATCGTTGTTAGAACAGAGCTTCCTGTCTCAGTGGAACACTGGATTTGGGTGAAATCTTTCTATTCATGATTCTGAATTGGTGAATAAGTGAATTGACAGGAAGTGGAAATGATTAAATTACAATTCAGAGAAATTCAACAGGTAAATGTATAAACTAATTTATTTACAGTTTTTCTCGATTGCTTAAACACATTTCTTGAAACTATGCCTCGTATTCTCAAAACTATAAACACAAATCCATAACGTCTCACCCAATTCCCCAAACATCCTATTTTCAGGTCAAAATGAAGCTCTACACTCAAAACCATTCACTCTTGCTGAAAAACCAAACTTTGACCTCAGACTGGACACACAAGCACTCAAAATCACACACACTACAACATAGTCTAAGACACTGGTGCAATAAATTCAAAACAACATTTCCAAAACTGGTAAGTTATGTTGCTTGTGGTTCCCCCCATCACAAACCTTTTCACATGATGAACACAAAAGACACAACCAGTGGATACATTGACACATTTTTATTCATACACAGAAAACACACACACACAAAAATATATTTTTTTTCCTGTTTTACTCTTCTTTTTTTTTTACTCTTTTTTTTTTTACTCTCTCCTCTAATTCTTTTTTTATATTTACTTACAGTAAGATTTGTGTGACCAACATATGACAGTAAAAGAGCACACACAAACCATATTCTAATATGGAATTTGAATTGTATTGGAATGGTAAAGAGTGTTGGGACATGACAGGAGGGCCTCCACTCAAGGATACAATACACTGTAAAAAATTTCTAACCCTCCCAAATCAAAAATTTCAAGTGACCGATAACATCTAAATTTTTCAATTGGCCCAAGTGAAATTCTTGTTGCAATAGTCTGTTAACATTGGCTCAATGAGAAATAATACGTCAGACTAATTGAAAAATTTAGATGTTATCGGTCACTTGAAAATTTTAACTTGGGGATGTAATTTTTTTTTACAGTGTATGATGGATACGTCTAAGATACGTCCAGAACATTCTGGGAGTCAAGACTATAAAGGAGAAAGGATGCCCTCCCTTCACTGTCATACTCTGCAGCCACTCTGTGTGACTGTACGACTGCTGGCCTTTTCTTGCAAGAAAATACACCTCATCAAAGACTATTGGAAATGTTTGTCTCTTATTCAGTGATACAATTTTGTTTGCCACCACACCTCCCTGAAGGTTCTCGAGGCGACGGTAAAGCGACTCAAATTTGGCCTTACTCGTAGCCGAGCCTCCCTCATAGTCATACCATTGACTAACACATGGGCAACTAGAGTGGCTTGAATTTCATCTGAGACTGCTTGTCTTCTTGTCCTTGCCCTTCCTCCTCCTCATTCTTATCCCTCTTCCTTCATGTCTTTCTGGATCCATTGTTCCAAAACGCAATAAACTGATTTGGGCCCTTTTATATATCTATTGAAGGTTCTGATTGATGTGTGTTAAATTTTGACTCTTAGTGTTTCCACTTGGGTAATTGTGTGCTAACTGAGCTGAAGCTGTGCTGACTTGAGTGAACAATTTTGAATGCTAGTGCTTTCTAAATGACAACATGGTCTAAGCAATGAGAAATGAAGGGATTTGTGTATAGAGTTTTGCAGTGACAGTTCAACAAATCTGACTCATGTGTCAAAACAGGGAATAGTGTTTATAGTTTAGTGAAATGGGTGTGCTTTTTGATAAATGGCGTTATGGTTTTGAAATTTTAGTTCAAAAGCCTGGTTATAGTGTTTAAGCAATCGAGAAAAACTGTAATACACTACTGTTCTAACATTTTGGGTCAGCATTTTTTGTTTTTAAGAAATGTATACTTTTATTTAACAAGGCCACATTAAATTGATCTAAAGTGCCAGTAAAGACATTTATAATGTTACAAAAGATTTCTATCTCAAACAAATACTGTTCTTTTGAACTTTATATTCATCAAAGAATCCTGAAAAAAAGTCACATTTCCACAAAAATATGAATCAGCACAACTGTTCAACATTGATCAGCATATTAGAATGATTTCTGAAGGATCATGTGACACTGAAGACTGGAGTAATAATGCTGAAAATTCAGATTTGCCATCACAGGATTAAATTACATTTAAAAAAATATGAATATAGTTATTTTAAATATATAAACAGTTATATTAATTTTGTAATATTATTTCACAATATATATATTTTTTCTGTATTTTAGATCACATTAATGCCATTGGTGAGCATAAAATACTTCTTTCAAAAACATTAACAAATCTTACCAACCCTGAACTTTTGAACAGTAGTGATAAACATTTATATTACAGTTTTTCTCAATTGTTTACACACAAATTCTGGTACTTGAGACACAATGACCACAACATGTAACTCATTCACCAACCCCCTGAACCAATTCTGCTAAACTACAAGCACAATTCCTGCTTTACACTCAAATTGCAGTTCTAAAACACACTTTTTTTCAAAACACTACACACAATTCTCTGCTTTTGGCACAATTTTCATGCAGAAAATATCTTGTTTTCACAAGGAACACACTGCCATTCAAATATGCACACTGACTCATCACAAGGGCAAACACCCGTCACACAGTTTTACAATTAGCAATCATAGCTTTAGCATAAAAGGGCAACAGGTGAGCTCTTCAATGGAGCAATGGATGCCAACATTGGAAACAGAGGCAGAGCCAGAGGAGTGAGAGTAAGAGGAGGAGGACGGGGAGGACGAGGACGAGGAAGGCCAAGGATGAGGAAGGCCAAGGACCGTAATCTCTGATGAGATCCGAGCCACTTGATCATGTGGTCAACCATGGTCTAACAATGAGGGAGGCTGGGCAAAGAGTACAGCCAAATCTGAGCAGGTACACTGTAGCATCCATCATCCGGACTTTCCGAAATGAGAATAGGTAAGACACTCTCACTAGAAAATTGCAGTACTGCATATCAATACAATACTCAATGAGTACAGTAGTACAGTATTGCCTGTGGACTGTTCTGTAGGAGTGTAAAAATATTGTAAAGTATGTTTCAAGTATTTAGGAAATGTATACCTACTTTGTATTTACAGTATTTTACTATTTGTTTGGCAGAACTGAAAGATTACCAACACAAGGTGGTCGGGAACGTGTTCTGTCTCCTGAACAGGAAACTGAAATCATGAACATGGTCCTAGAAAACAACGGCATAACAATACAGCAAATACAAAGAAAAATAATAGAAAACAATGACATATTTCAAAATATTGATAGGGTAAGCTTATCAACACTGGACCGTGTCTTGCGCAGAAATCATCTCAGGATGAAGCAGGTCTACAGGGTGCCATTTGAACGCAATTCAGAAAGAGTCAAAGAATTGCGATATAACTATGTGCACGCTTTTTAGTTGTTTATCTCCCTCCATATTCTCCATTCCTCAATCCTATTGAGGAATTTTTTTCTGCCTGGAGATGGAAAGTGTATGACCGAAATCCACAAACGCGTATACCTCTTCTCCAAGCTATGGAGGACGCATGTGGAGATATAGCAGCTGATGCTTTTCATGGCTGGAATCGCCATGCTAGGCGATATTTCCCCCGCTGCTTGGCAAGGGAAAACATTGCTTGTGATGTGGATGAGGTGCTGTGGCCAGACCGCAACAGAAGAGAGGATGCAGCATAGTTTTTTTTTTTTTTTTTTAAACTGTATACAGTAAGTTCTTCTGTTGTTTTGTATGTAGTGTATGTGCAACTTTGTGTTGGTTGGGAATGGGATGTACACTGTGTACATTATTTTTGCGGGAAAAATAAAATAAAATTTTACCGTGTATTTGTGTGTTCTGAGTATAAAAACAATATTTTCAAATATTTTACAACACACTTATGTATGTACTGTCTGTAGTAAGTGTAACACTGAACCAAAAAAAGGCCTAAGTCATTATGATGAATGGAGAAGAATTGTTTTCCATTCATCAGTGTTCAACTGGTTCTTATAAATGTCTGTTCATATGATGGTTTGTGTGTGTCATTTGAAAACAAAATACCATTTTGAGAAGAAATAACATTGTTTTGAATGTAAAGTTTCATTTTGCAGGAGAATTGAGGGGTTTTGCCCATTGTGTGTGTTTTTTTGGATTTGTGTGTAGAGTTCTGAGAATATGAGACATGCTTTCAGAAAATGCGTGTAAACAATCGAGAAAAACTGTAATGAACAACAAATTTCAAACAGTTTATTTGTACGTGTCTATAAAAGCTTCCAATAAAACCTTTCAACTTTAAGATTTTTTGGTTTTCTTATTGAGGATCTTAGCAGTCAATAAATTACACTTTTTGCAATTACGTGACATTTACAGTTTTTCTCGATTGCTTAAACACATTTCTTGAAACTATGCCTCGTATTCTCAAAACTGTAAACACAAATCCATAACACCTCACCCAATTCCCCAAACATCCTATTTTCAGGTCAAAATGAAGCTCTACACTCAAAACCATTCACTCTTGCTGAAAAAACAAACTTTGCCCTCAGACAGGACACACAAGCCCTCAAAATCACACACACTACAACATAGTCTAACACACTGGTGCAATAAATTCAAAACAACATTTCCAAAACTGGTAAGTTATGTTGCTTGTGGTTCTCCCCTCACAAACCTTTTCACGTGATGAACACAAAAGACACAACCAATGGATACATTGGCACATTTTTATTCATTCATGTACTACACAGTACAACACACACACAACAAAACAAAACAAAAATTTTTCCCTGTTTTACTTTTTTTTTATTCTCTCTAAAAAATTTTTTATATTTACTTACAGTAAGATGTGTGTAACCATCATATGACAGTAAAAGAGCACACACAAACCTTATTCTAATATGGAATTGTATTGGAATGGTAAAGAGTGTTGGGACGTGACAGGAGGGCCTCCACTCAAGGAGACAATATGATGAACACGTCTTAGAATGTTCCACATATGGTTGAAATACCATCATTTGCCTAGAAAGATAACATTCTGGGAGTCAAGACTATAAAGGAGAAAGGATGCCCTCCCTTCACTGTCACACTCTGTGCCACCCTGTGTGACTGTACGACTGCTGGCCTTTTCTTGCAAGAAAATACACCTCATCAAAGACTATTGGAAATGTTTGTCTTTTATTCAGTGATAGAATTTTGTTTGCCACCACACCTCCCTGAAGGTTCTCGAGGCGACGGTAAAGCGACTCAAATTTGGCCTTACTCGTAGCCCAGCCTCCCTCATAGTCATACCATTGATAAAGATGGGCAACTAGAGTGGCTTGAATTTCATCTGAGACTGCTTGTCTTCTTGCCCTTGCCCTTCGTCGTCCTCCTCCTCCTTATCCCTCCTCGATCTCTTCCTTCATGTCTTTCTGGATCCATTGTTCCAAAACTCAAAAAAAAAAAAAAAGATTTGGGCCCTTTTATCTATCTATTGAAGGATCTGATTGGTGTGTGTTCAGTTTTGACTCTTAGTGTTTCCACCTGGGTAATTGTGTGCTAACTGAACTGAAGCTGTGCTGACTTGAGTGAACAATATTGAGTGCTAGTGCTTTCTAAATGACAACATGGTCTAGGCAATGAGAAATGAAGGGATTTGTGTGTAGAGTTTTGCAGTGACAGTTCAACAAATCTGACTCATGTGTCAAAACAGGGAATAGTGTTTATAGTTTAGTGAAATTGGTGTGCTTTTTGATAAATGGCATTATAATTTTGAAATTTTAGTTCAAAAGCCTGGTAATAGTGTTTAAGCAATCGAGAAAAACTGTAATACATTTTTTATTCATTTTAAATGTACTCCTTAAAGGGTTAGTTCACCCAAAATTTTTAATTCTGTCAGTAATTGCACCCTCATTTTGTTCCAACCCCCATAAGACTTTCGTTCATCTTCAGAGCACAAATTAAGATATTTTTTATTAAATCTGAGAGCTGTCTTGTAGGATTGAAAATAATCCAAGATATTTGAAATGAACCAAGACATTTGCTTTACTGTTTTCCACCCCCTTTTTCTACCACAAGGACCATTTGGAGTTCCTATAGGCAGAGATGGGCTGATAGTGATCTAGGCCTGTAGGCCAAAATGTGTGTACTTTAGGGGTCTATGAATTGTCACACCTTTAGTACAATGGGGGAAGTTATAATTATCTGATTGGTCAGTTTGAACGTCTCACGTCTGGGTTAAAGTCACGTGGTCAGGCAAAGGATAAAAGAAGATTGTAACTCTTGCTCGGTCTCTTTTTTATGCTCTGGCTCTCTTCTTCTCTGGGTCCCTTTCTTAAGGCTTTCTTCTTATTCTTGGGGCTCTCTCCCTTTGCCTCCTCTTTTCTTTGTCTCTCTCTATCTATTTATCTCTCAGGTAACATTTTACATGCTGGGTAAATTTAATGGTATAAGTTATCATCTCATACATCTATTTTTACTATATTTTGTCATTAAACCTTTTCAATTACAAATAATGTGCTAATTAGTTTTGATTTGGTATTGACTTTGAAGTGCTATATATTGCAATACAATATTGTCACTCTCTATAGCAACGCTCTCCCACATATTAGCTATTGTAACTGTGTTTATTTCCGTCGTTGGTATAAGTAACAGTGGGTGGAATAGACAAGAAATGCACAGTTTATCAAGCGACGAGAACTATCCAAACACTGGATTACCCCAAATATGGGCTCAACCAAGAATTTGGGTAGAAAAAATAACCCAAGACTGTTTAGTGTTGAATGTTCATTTTAATTCTACTTTGCATTTTTTCAATTATTTATTTAAAAATTCAAGGCAATTAAATGAGGCAAGGCAATAAATGTTAAAATACATGCTGTTTAAAGCTTGATTTAAGACTTACATGTATGCATTTATAGTGCACAAAAATGACAATTCTGTCATCATAGCTCACCCTCATTTTGTTCCAAACCCCTATGACTTTGTTTAGATGTTGTCTTAAATCAGCAGAACACATATCTCCTTCCTGTTGTCTGCATACATTAATAATGTTTGATGACAATAACCAGCCAGAAATCATCTGCTACTCTTTTCCTGACAACAGGTGCATACAGTTTTTTTTTCCAATTGCTAACACACAATTTTGCAAACTAGGCTGGTTTTATCAAAATACCTAACACAATTCACAAAACCACACACCCAAACTGTAAAATACCTAATATTGTATATCCTGCAAAATGAAGCACTGCAACCAAAACTACATAGTATTATCAAAATCAAACTTTTGCACAAAATGGCACACACTTCATTCATATTACCAAATTTTTGTCTAACCAACTACACACTGTTGAGCACTCTCATCTTTAGTATGCTTTGCCATAATACTAAAATAGTTCAAATTGTAGAAAATTCTTCAGATTGTTCACATGCACAGAAATATTTGCAGATACACACACGTGAAAAAACAACAACAGTAAACTGAAAAAGATTGAAGTGTTGAAATGGCAAACATGTGACTTTATGTCAGATTGTTGTGTCTTATGCAAAGATCCGTGTTCAGTGCATTTAAAAAGTGCCATTTTGAATTGCAAAATGTGTGTGTAAAGCAGGAAATGTGTTTATACTTTTGGAGACTTGAGAATAGGTTTTGCTCTCTGTGTGTCAGTTTAAATAATTGTGCTGTGCATGTCATTTTAGTGTGTTAGCAATTGGAAAAAACTGTAATGACACATTTTGATTAATGTAGATGCATATCTCCAGATATTATTTCAGTGACAAATAACTTAAAATAACAAAAATCACTCCCCTAGAACGGCATTCCGGCTGCAAATATGATTTAGACATTTTGGCATATAAAATCTCTGAATGTTGGCACTGTTTACTTCCATTGTAAATGTCTTGCTGTAACCATGACATAAGGGACAAATTATTTTACCTGGTGATTGACATCATGCAACAGATGTGTTTTTGAGCTTCACTTGAATTGAACATGGAACATTCTCTTAAATCTCAAATGGCTTTGACCCACCTGCGGGGGATGTGTTGATTTGTGATGTAGCAAAAGTTCGCATCACAGGTTCTGTTCAGTCTGAAGCCATATAAGTGTAATGAAACTTGAGGATGTAGCCTGAGAAAATCAGGGATTTCTGGGTACTTTTGAAAATTGTAGAGAAGTTAAATTAAGTTTTTAGACTGTGAAGAAAGATAAAGGAGAGAGAAATTGGGTTGAGGGGGAGGGGGGATCAGACAGCCTTAAATTCTTTTCTACAAGCCTTTAAATTTTTAATGTGAGTGTTTATGAGGCAGATGTTTCAGACTGTGATGCAGTGCCTTTAAAAAATAAGAAATGGAGAGGTAATTTTTGTTGTCTCCCAGCTATGTGTCTAAGGTTTGTTCTCTCTCTCTCTCTCTCTCTCTCTCTCTCTCTCTCTCTCTCTCTCTCTCTCTCTCTCTCTCTCTCTCTCTCTCTCTCTCTCTCACACACACTCTCTCTCTCTCTGTAAGCGTGTGTGCATGCATGCGTGTGTGTGTGTGTGTGTGTGTGTTTCACTCTTGTTCAGGTCTTGTCTGTATGAGCGACTTAGTGACCTTGGTAAATTTGAGCATCTCTTGGTGCTGCGTACAGAGAATTGAAAATGTCAGAGTCATTCTCTCTCCACCTTGATAAGCCTCTATTAAAAATTGTTCCTGGGATCACCAGCAAGCAAAAAAAGCCAACCTACAGATGAAGGAGACTGCGCAAGTGAAGGCTCTGAGAGTGTAAGTAGCAATTTCCCCGTCAGCACTGGGTGAGAGTTATTTGATTTTGAGGCCAATAATAAAGGATTCATGTATACAGATTGAGTCGATGTTCTTGAGCTGAGCTGAAGGTTACCTGTGGAGCGTTTGTCTGATTTACACTGCTGTTTGGCAGAAGCGTTGCTCTCCCGGCCACAGTCCTGGACCCTCCCTTCCATATGTCTGGCTCTGGATGGAGAGAGAGAGAGAGAAGAATAAAGATATACAGAAAGAAAGAGTGCTTCATTAGCATTGCTCTCAGGGCCAGCAGGTGTTCTGTGCAGATGGGCCTGTGAACAGAATCTTCCACCTCCACAGCCAGCCACTCCTAACTAAATCTGTCCAGAGGACTTCTGACCTCTAACAGCATCCTGTGAGTCCCTTCCTTCATTTGAATGTACAGGGGGCGTTGTGTTTGCTCTCAATGTGGGGCCCAGAATGAGCTTGAATGGGTTGATCGTCTGTGATAAATGCCATGTGGCGTGATTGACTGTTGTTGTCTTCATTTTTGCTTTTTTTTTTTTTTTTTTGCTTTTTATTCCTGTGGTGGTAAAGCTGAATTTTCAGCATCATTACTCCAGTCTTCAGTTTAACAGGATCCTTCAGAAACCATTCTATACTGATTTGCTGCTCAAGAAACATTTATTTTTATCAATGTTGAATACAGGTTTGTGGAATACTTACTTGATACATTTTGTTTCATCATTTATTTAAAATTAGTGCTGGGCAACGATTAATCACATCCAAAATAAAAGTTTGTGTTTACATAATATATGTGTGTGTACTGTGTTTAATTATTTTGTATATATATAAATACACATATATGCATGTATATATTTAAGAAATATTTGCATGTATATACTGTATATATATATATATATATATATATATATATATATATATATATTAGGGCTGGGAATCGCACAATTAATTAATTAATTGCACAATTTGCTGTAATTAATTGCAATTAATTGCATTTACCCCAAGCTTGTAATCATCAATATTTCAACTTAGAATCACCTAATTAAATTAAATAACACAGGGGGAAAAAAAGGAACAGAAAATAGCCCTATATTAAAATAATATTAAACATCAATATCAATATATTATTCTTTTTCAATAATCAATCAACATAATCAATTTAACAGATTTTTTTTTAAAAATTATTATATTTTTTACTAATTATCAAAATAAAATATAGTCCTACAAAGCTATTATTACCAGAGCATGTGATCAGAGCAGGTAATGTTACCATTGTTGCCCAGCATGACTATACCAGCTCAGTAGTGCTATTGCAAACAGAAGTCTACTACTGAGAAATTTCACGTTATTTGAGCGGACTTTGCTTTTCCAGTGCGTGATCGGTAACCTACATGATTCGAGCGTTTGGGCCGTTAACGACAGAGTAGAACGCGCAGCGCAAACACGGAGTGGAACATTGAGCAGAGAGCGCAGCAGCGCGCCAACACACACACACACACGGAACGGAGAGCGCGACGCACACACGGAGCGGAAAAGACCCGCTCATGAAAGCTGCGCGAGAATGAAACCTGATCGCTGAACATGGAGGGGCGGGACGGCATATTTTCGGCCTTTTCAATAGCAGCCACAACAGGAAATCATTAAAACGAAAAAAAGTGCTGCGTTAATTGCGTTATTTTTTTTACCGCGTTAAACATCTCAAATTAATCGCAACGATTAACGCGTTAATTCCCCCAGCCCTATATATAGGCTATATATACATACATAATTTATATTATATATAAAAAGTTGCATGTGTTTGTATTTATATATACAAAATAACTAAACACAGTACACACACATATCTTATGTAAACACAAACTATTTATTTTGGATGCGATTAATCTGCCCAGCACTATTTAAAATATAAATCTTCTGTAACATAATACGTTTCTTTACTGTCACTGTTGATCAATTTAATGCATCTTCGTTGAATAATTAAAGTTGTTTCACGAGTTCCTTTGCCCATAAAATCTTTAAGCTAATAAGGTTAAGTGTATTTGGCTTGCTCTCCGCAGTGGAGGGGCTTGAGGAAGCAGCTTCAACTCGAGCTTAGATATACCCCCCACTGGGACTACCAATGCTTGGATTGTAACGTTGCGGTTGAGACATAGGAAGCAGGATCCACGTGCAGCACACTTTATTTAAACAAATTCAAAACTTGACAAAGACAGACTCAGACTAGGGAAACAGGACAATAACATACAACATCAAGAACGACAAAGACTGAAACTAGACACAAGGCTTAAATACACAGGCAAACAATAAACAAGATAACAAGGGGGCGTGGCTAATTAGAAACACCTGGGGAGACTAATAATCAAGAAAAAATACAAATGACTACAAAACATGGCACAGGACAGGAAATGACAAAAGTCCACACAAGACGAGGAGAACACAAGACATGAATCATAACATGGATAATGAGTATGGTAGATACCTAAATTATATTAGTGGAGTTGGGGAGGTGGAGGGATGCCAAAACAGCTGATGCTGGAGCAATGTGAGCGGCTGCTTATATGCTCTGGCTGTTAATTGAAATATTAAATGGGTTCACTCCTCTCGAAATTACCTTGTGAATTTCACAAAAAAAAAAAAAAATGATTGAACTCTTGAATAGTAGTGTTAGTCATGTAGAAAATTCCATGGAATTGCCATAATGGTATCCTTACTGTATGTCCAAAAATCATAGTAGTTTTATTTTAGTAATATATCGAAAAGGAAAAATAATTAAGGCTCCTTCTACAATTTACTTTATAATTACTGAGCAATTTTATATTGACTCCTCCCATATGTTTCTAAAACTAAGCTGTTTTCTGTAGTGCAAGTGACATTTTCCAACATTACAGATTGTGTCGTCAGCAAGTAAACATTTTCAGTAACACTTCAGAATACTGTTTCTTCATTAATGAATAATTACACAGGAACAAACGAGTAACACATTATTAACATTCTAGTAACTACTATTAACTAACAAGAAACTCTGATTAACAAATTAGTAAGTAATAGCGCTCAGATGAATGTAGTAGTTCATTATTAGCTAATCAATAACTACTATTTTTTTCATACCTCCCAGAGAACTACTATCTACAGGTTCATAATTAACATGAATAATGCATCATTTATAATAAAAGGTAATTGTAACCCACTAGTAATGACTCAAGTATTACTAAATCATTCTTAAGGAACTACTAATTATTTGGATCAGTATGAAAAACATGATAACTACCTAATATTGACTTAAGTCATTGTAAGCTTTTGAGATTTTTGTAAGATTTTGAATAGTAATTCCTTCCAGTGGATTTGGTAACACTTTAGTCATTACTAGTGTGTTCCCGTGATCTTCACTTTAGAATACTGATCCAAATAACTAGTAGTTCCTTTAGAAAGATGTAGTAACACTTGATTCGTTACTATCCAAAACCTTACAAAAGCCTTAAAAGCTTACAATGACTTCAGTCAATATTAGGTATTTATCATGTTTTTCACTTTAGAATACTGATCCAAATTATTAGTAGTTCCTTTAGAAGGATGTAGTAACACTTGATTAATTACTAATGAGTTACCATTACCTTATTATATATTATGCATTATTAATATTAATTATGAACCTGTATATAGTAGTTCTTAGTAGTTTTCAGTGAGGTATGAAAAATAGTAGTTACTGATTAGCTAATAGTGAACTACCACATTCGACTGAACGCTATGACTTACTAATTCGTTAATCAGAGTTTCTTGTTAGTTAATAGTAGTTACTACAATGTTAATAGTGCATTACTCATTTGTTCCTGTGTAGTTATTCATTAATGAAGGAACAGTATTCTAAAGTGTTACCACATTTTCTCTTCTGCTTTAATGTTTATTCTTTGATGGTTAATATCCGTGACTGACTGAATCCAGTATAGAATGCAGGGGCGGTTTCTTCATTAGGGCGATTGGGCGACGCACCACCAAAGTGTGAAAGGGACTTTTTCAATCACATTCACAATCTCATTCAACCACAGAGTTACGCTAGCCGTCACTGTCTCTGGATACAGTCCAATCAGCGTCATGTCACGTTCTGTGGAGTACCGCCTCTTTTTGGGCGATTTCACTCTGGCTGAGAATCGCCCAGAGTGTTCCCATAGACTTACGTTCAAAGATGTTTTTTTTTTTCGAACTGCAGGCACTGCAATGCATTCTCTCTGGGCTCGCACTAACGTGCTTACGTCATCATACGTATCCTTAACTTGTGCAGCGATTGGTGGGAACAAACATACAGTGACAAATAATATTTGAAAACAATTTTGAATTTGAACAACAAGAACAAATGAAACACTACTTTAATATCTTTATCAAATGTGATTAAAAAAAATACAAATAAAAAAGAGAACGAGAGCGAGAGCGACTGTTAGGACATCTCGCGAGTTGAGGCCAGTTGAACTTGAACAACGTCATGGCGAACGCAGTTAATTCTATCGTCTGAATGCACTGGCTATGCTTTCCATGGAGAGGGAACTAGTACGGTGGCCGAGAGGTGCAAAACAAATAACAACGACATTTCAGAAAACACAACGACAATTCAGAAAACACAACGACATTTCAGAAAACACAACGACAATTCAGAAAAAACGGAAAAGGTAGGTATATTTTGAGAATGACGTACTTATCACTAATTGGACGAGATACCTGTCAATCAAGAAATTTGTGATCAACTTTGTTTTGCTATGCGAAAATAGAACACATTAAACTTTACTTTGAAGAAGGACATTCATGTGCCATGATTGTGGACATATGCTGGCGACATAACACATAATATTTACTATATTAATAGTGTGTCATGAGTTTAGTATGCCTGAGCACATGGTTAGCATGAGTGTTTCGCGATTAGCGCGATAGCCCGCTATTCATTATAACTGGTAATTATGTCGATGTTATTTGAGTGTATGAGAGTACATGATGTTGTTTCAGTCTTATTTTGTTTGTAAAAAGCATGAGATTAGAGTGTTACTACAGCTGCCACACGTCATTTTGGGGCTAGCTAGAGCATGAGAACCGCACAGAGAGAGTGTTAAATAGCTTGTTGATCATATTTTTCCTTCTAGTGTGATGGAATGTTTAAAGTCACTTATGTGTACAACGGTCATTACTGTAAAAAAAGTGATATACATGTTGAGAATGTATGTTTTGAGCTTTTGTTATGCATATTCTCTTATGCTTCATTCTGAATAAATACACCAACAAAGAAGCCATCACTGCAGTGCTCTCTTTTATTTCATTTTTCGACATACCACGACATTAAAAGCTGCGTCGACCAGGACAGTTGTTCGGCTACCGAACAATGTGGTTAGTACTTCTGCAGAAGTTGCGTGATATGCGGCTGCTGCAAGAACTCGACCCACCAGGGACAGAACAAGGACACGTTGTAGATTCGTTAGGCGTACCTATCACTCCATGGGACCGAACTTTGCTCTATGGCACGTTGATGGTTACGATTTGTTTCTACCGGTACTTCCAGACAGTATCGCTTGATTCCGGTTCTGGCTTGATTGACAGGTATCTCGTCCATTCAGCGATAAGTATGTCATTCTCAAAATATACCTACCTTTTCCGTTTTTTCTGAAATGTCGTTGTGTTTTCTGAAATGTCGTTGTGTTTTCTGAATTGTTATTGTGTTTTCTGAATTGTTATTGTGTTTTCTGAATTGTTATTTTGTTTTCTAAATTGTCGTTGTGTTTTCTGAATTGTTATTTTGTTTTCTGAATTGTTATTTTGTTTTTGTAATTGTGATTTGTTTTGCACCTCTCTGCCACCGTAAACTAGTCAGGAACATGCCTTTAAATTAGAGATTAATTGATCACTTTGCTACTTTGAAAGAGAGAAGAGCAAAATTTCAGTACAAGTAAGCAGTGTATTAAGCGAGTAATGTGATGTAAGCAGTGTAATAATAGTGAGTAGTGTAACTAGTGAGTAATGTGCAGGGTTCGTACGGGTGCTTGAAATCCTTGAAAGTGCTTGAATTTTGATGTGTTTAAGGTTTGAAAAGTGCTTAAATTTTGGATAAAATGCTTGAAAATGTAACTATATTTCTTTCACAACAAATATTATAGAATAGATCGTTTATTAAATGGAGAAATAAAATGTAGCCCTTTCAGATTCAGAGCGATTTGCGCTACGCTGGCCAGAGCAAGTAAAGTTAGCGTAAATAGTGAGTTATGTGATTTCAGTTGTTTCTTATTAAATTGAAATTGGAGTAAACGTTTTTGGAAATTCGCATCTTGGCGGGCTTTGTTTGAATTGATTTTGACTTGCTGCTGAATTGTTAACACTCATAGAAACAAACAAGGAGATTTATTTATTGTAAATAAATATTTATTTATTTGTTAGAGTCACTTTATTTTTCATTAATATTAAAGTAGTGAAGTTGCCTTTACATGCTTAAGCTGTTAATTTATCCATTGCATGGGTGGACCTTATCCTTATCAATCATCCAAACATTTGCCCCCTCTGAGAGATTTTGCAGGAGCCGCCACTGATAGAATGGTATTTATTTCCTGTTGTGTCATCGCTGACATTGCCCAGCCTCAGACCGATGAAGATGTTTCTCCACTAATCTGCTTCTCTCTTCCAATATGGACTATTCACAGAGAGGAGGCTAAATGCCATCCAGGCCCTAAAGGGTATCCTCTGTCTAACAGAGACAGTCTGGACCGCAGAATAAATCATGGCCATAATTACCAGATCAGCCTACTGCAAATTAACAGCTGTCATTTGTTAACTGTCCCGCCAACAATGAAACCCCAGCACTCATGTCAACGTTTCACCTTTCTGGTTTGCTCCAGAGCCTCAGGAAGATACTTCTACAGGCTAAATGGAGGCCATTTCAGCACAGGACAATGACAACAGAAAAACATGTCAATTTAAAGAGTGACAGCTTAAAAAGGAAGTTAAAACATTTGTATTGAGGTCAGGCAATGATGTGGGACAATGGGGTCTGGTTCACAGTTGGGTTCCAGTTCAGGGCCAAAGGTATTCATTTGGGTTCATCAAGTTCCCTTTCAGTCAGTCACTACAAGTTACGTCAGTGACTGACGAAATGGGGGTTTCGCTAGAGAACCCTATCACCTTAGAGTATTAGAAAATGAGCCAATGGTATACCATGAAAATACCATGGGTCTGCGGAATTTGCATTGCTAACTCCGCCCCACCACATTGGTATAAAAGGAGCCGCGAGTGCAATCTCACATTATGTTTTTGCTTCGGAGCCGAAGTGTTTATGTGCTTCTCCTTCGCCTTCTTCAAAGCAATGAGCGCTCTTCAGTTGGTGTTGACGGCGCGTTTCAGCGGATTCACGGTCCTGCTGCTGGTCTGTGCAGTGGCATGCACGCAGCTCATGTTTCTCCCCTGGGTGCTTCAGCACTACTAAAAGAGCTTTTTCTTTCTAAAAGAGCTGCATGGGCACGTCTTTTTAAAAAATGTCTCGCCCGTGTGTTTCTGGTTGTGGGTGCATGGTCCATCTGCCTGACGGTCACAAGCACTGCCTCACGACGAGCCGATGAGCTCTCACGACTACGGCCTTATCCTGGGGAATGGAGACTCCATTCCCAGACGGTTTTGCTGATTTGGGAACAGTTCGGCGATGCACAGGTAGATTTGTTTGCCTCCTCAGACACTTCCCATTGCCGCTGGTTTTACTCCCTGACCGACAGGACCCTTGGCACGGATGCACTAGCGCACAGCTGTATGCGTTTCCCCCAGTGAGCCTTCTTGCACAGGTCCTGTGCAAGATCAGGGAGGACGAGGAGCAGGTCCTTTTGGTTGCACCTCATTGGCCCACCCAGACTTGGTTCTCCGAACTGGTGCTCCTCGCAACAGCCTCTCCCTGGCCAATCCCTCTGAGGAAGGACCTCCTTTCTCAGAGACGGGGCACCCTCTGGCACCCGCGTCCCGCTCTTTGGAACCTGCACCTGTGGGTCCTGGATGGGACACAGAAGATTTGAGTACCCTACCACCTCAGGTGGTGGCTACCATCACTTCAGATAGAGCCCTGTCCACAAAACACACCTACGCTCTGAAGTGGAACCTCTTCGTCACCAGGTGTTCTTCTCGCCGAGAAGATCCCAGAAAATGCCTGATCAGGTCTGTGCTCTCCTTCCTCCAAGAAGGGTTGGAACAAAGGCTGTCTCCTTCCACCCTGAAGGTTTATGTGGCTGCGATCTCTACGCACCACAAGACAGTATGACAGCATGACCTGGTCACCAGGTTCCTTAGAGGGGCAAGGAGGATTTAACCTCATGCCCACATATGCCCTCTTGGAACCTCGCAGTTGTTCTATTTGCTCTGCAGAGAGTTCCCTTCGAGCCATTGCACTCAGTCGAACTAAAGTACCTCTCTATGAAGACTTGCTTTGGCCTCCATCAAGAGGGTAGGAGACCTGCAGGCTGTTTTCGGTTGAATAAGCGTGCCTGGAATTCGGGCCGGCTAACTCTCACGTCATCTTGAGACCCCGGCCTGGTTATGTGCCCAAGGTTTCCACCACTCCCTTCCTGAATGAGGGAACGGAGATGTTACGTCCGCATGCCACTTCCGCTGTACCGCTGAAACGGCCGGGGCGCACAGGCTCGGTTCCTCAGTAGGTGACATAATCCGAGATTTTATATGCGATCCTTTTATACCCATGCGGTGGGGCGGAGTTCGCGATGCAAATTCTGCAGACTCATGGTATTTTCATACCATTGACTCGTTTTATAATACTTGAAGGTGATAGGGCTCTCCAGCGAAACCCCCATTTCGTCAGTCACTGACGTAACGTCTGGGTTACATACGTAACCGAGACGTGTTTTTTTTCCACACCAGCCTATATTATACAGTGGTGTGAAAAAGTGTTTGCCCCCTTGGTAAATATGATCAAATATGATAAAAAAGTACCCCATGTGTAAAATGAAATACTCTGCTGTATCTTTAATGCTGTGGGCCTAATTTTCTGCCAGAGGTCCTGGGCATCTTGTTCAGATACATGGCATCACGGATTCGATCAAATACCAACAGATAAAAAATCTAAACCTGACAGCCTGTGCTAGAAATCTTATAACGGAGGACAGGATGGAGAGATTCTGTATGGAGGAATGGTCTCTGATCTCTTGTCAGTTGTTCTCCAAACTCATCAGGCATTATAGGAGACAATTCAGAGCTGTTATCTTGGAAAAAAGAGGTTGCAAAAAGTATTTAATAAAAGGGGGCAAACAATTGTTCCCAACGTGTTTTGGAGAAAAACATTTATTTCATGATGTGATTTTTCCCCCACTTTCAATTATTTTACTTCAATGAAAGGTTAGATTTTTTAAATAAAATATCAAAAGGATTAAAAATGCAGATTTATTTTTTACAGACATATTTGATCATATTTACCAAGGGGGCAAACACTTTTTCACACCACTGTATATATATATATATATATATATATATATATATATATGTGTGTAAAAACTTGACAGTCCTACACACACACAGACACACACACACACACATATATATATACTGTATATAGATATATATATATATATATAAATATATATCTATACAAAACATTTGGTAGTTCTTGATTTTATAGATTTTTGCTCTAATTTATCTTGCATGTCACTCACACATCACTAATGTTCCCACTATGACTGAATCAGGGAGGAAGATTTCTTCTTGTTTTTTTCCTCTTTTCTTTTTTTTCTGAAATGGCAAGTCTGTCTTGGTTCATTACCTCATTTTGATATGAAAATCATTGAACGTTGTTTGAGAAAAAAGATAAAGATGGGATAAACGAATGATTAAGATTAATACATGAAAGAAAAATAATTTAGTAAAATTAATATACACAATAAACAAATAAACACACTATCTAAATTGATAAAAAGACAATGTTTAAAGGCTTCATATAATGAGGGATACCATTTTTCATGGTCATTTCAGATAAAACAGCTTATTGTACTATGAAAACATACTGTAGCTTTAAGAACTTAAATCAACCACCCGCAGTCCAAAGGTTGCATATATTAAAAACACTTGTGGCATCAGATGAATACGTTAGCACATTTCCACGTTTACACCAATTAGGTTTGTAATACCTGGAGGAATCTTTGATTCAAAAGAAAATTTTCTTCACAAATGAGTCCTTCACTCATGAACTGTATGGCGTACTAAGAAGAGCTAGAACTGTTTTTTTTAGTCAGTTTCTTATACAAATATATGACTTCAGAAGACTTGTGCATGTGTCAAATGGTCCACTTTTATTACGCTTAGGATGGTTGTTGTTGCAGCACGGACTGTATTCAGTGTGACACAAGTTTGTTGTGTTCAATAAAGTGAGTGTACTCAACTATATCGAATGAAACAAATGCTTTAAACTTATTTTATTGTAACTGTACTGAAAAGAAAGACCAGTACAGTCTTCAGAATTTTTCCTTAAAAGGAGGAGTGAGTAAAAGGGTGAGTAAATTATGACTTTAATTTTGAGTTTAGAGTTAACATGACGTAACATTGTGACGTATATCCAAGTGAAAAGGCTTCTCGAACAAGTAAAACTGAAGGGAAGTCATTTTAATTAAAGATTAGGGAACACAAATAAAAAAAAAAAAAATATGATGAAAAATATTTTATAATAAATACAGCAAAATAATTGTCAATTTTGATTTCATGGTGACATTAATTACAGTCCAGTCTTTATTAACACACAAATAAATGTTATGATAACAAGAGTGGTAACAGGACCAAAAAACAAATAAACAAACAAAACAAAAAACAAACAGAGATGATTTGGAAACACACATGACAAATTGAGTGTCTCTGACACCATATTAGAGAAATTAACAAATTTCCTGTGCCCTGATGTCTAATAAACAAACCAATTTAGGGCATTGCCAAAGAGACAAACTTCTGCGTTCCATTTAAAGAGATGGATTAGAAGCATTCTTTGGTGCCAGCTGCACTGAGAAAGTGAAATGACAGATTGTTGACATCAGCGTTACATCTTTAATCAATCAGCAAAAACAGCAGGATGAAGTGCTGTAGACTCTCAGACTGCCTTGAATGATGCTATAAGCAAACAGGAACAGACCCAGCCATGGCTGCAAAGATTAAGGCTTAATTAATGCTTTGTTTCCATTTTGAAATGGGGTCTTAGCACCACGCGGGCATCGGGAACCGCGTTGGCTGATCTCTGGCGAATGGGGTGCAGCTAAAGACAAATAAACACATCTGCGGCATAGCTTTACACTTACACCAGACTTAAAAACAACAGATGCACGTGTGCTTGTACGCATGAAATATTAAATGCTTGGAGCAATGAGAAACCTTTTTTTCTTAGCATTCCACATAAAAGATAACAGGGTTCCCGAGGCACAATCAGTGGGTGTTCGGATGGAGTGTGTTCTGAGACCAGGAGCTATTCACAGTTGTATTGACTCTGGAAGAGCAAGACTCTGTCAAATGAAATGCATCATTTGCATTACATTAGGCTAAATACTACACACAGACCATAGGCTATAGCGCCGTCTTGTAGTGTGTGTGCTGTAGAATCAGTGAGCAAGAGCAGTATGGGAGTTTAGAGTAATGAAGTGATCCTCTCTCTAATACTTTCCTGTTGCTGCATACCGTCATATTATTGTCCGGGAATGTGCATAAAAGCTCAAGAGAATTCTCCGGAAACCCAGCACTATATTACTTTGAGAATTGATACAATTCTCAGAGTTCAGTGGTAATTGTGAAGATAAGTTTAATACTTCTCTCCCCAGATACACGGTTCAGCCAAGAGATGAAAAGGCCTGAAAATATTAATGAGGGAAGAGGGAGTGAGCCTTGGCTCACCGGTGCTTTAATGTCCTTATCTATTTAGCACAGGGGCCGCTCTTGCAAACCAGACCTTCCCGAGTATGCAAATATCTCTGCGATTGGACAGGCTGTGAATTGGGCTAACGCTAATTTCATCCCTCACCGTGTGCTGCTTAATGTATATTATTAGTGTATCTGCTGGGAAAACGGGACAGAATGCAACTCTAATTGATGACATGGCAGATGGAGACTTTATTTGAATGTCAAAGTGTTGCTTCGTAAATGTGCTCTTCATCTGAAAGTGTTTGCTCAAAGTGTGAGAGAGGCTGATCTCTGCTCCACTTTTCCTTGCCCACAACACTTACAGAATTCTAGGTACAATCCAAAAATCATCTTATAGGCTACATGCATCTGGTGTGTGTTCTTGTGTGTGTGTTGTGCAAATTTGTGCAGGAACTTGCTGTTTCATACACCGTGTTCTTATATTGTCTGGGTGAGTGTGCCAGTGTTCTGTGATGAAATGAACCAAATCAAATGGTGCTTGATTTAACTTCCTCTCAAGTCCTTCCTAAATGTAACTTTCTTCAGAAATGTAACTTCCTGTCGAGTCACAAGTTAACAAGCCAAACCTGCCGGAGCTAGAAGCAAGTCTCAAACCTGAGCTCAAAAATTCACCAAGAGAAAACACCAATAATCTTTTTAACAAAGACATTTTTCAAGGCGAGATGATCACCTGTGGTCTGTTGTTTAAGCTCACAATATGTGTCAGACACTGTGAGTGTGTATGGGTTGTATGTCTCAGAAGGATTGGAATGAACAGAATGAGCCAGAGGATGTTTGGACACCATCAGACAGACACAGAAGTGTGAAATGAGAGAGACAGAGCTAGAGTGAAATGTGTGTGCGTCTTTGTCAGAGAATACGAAGAGGTTGACCTAGTGCAGTCACCCTTATCATGCTCTGTAGACTAATCCTTTTGTCTGGGGGAAATGAGGTGTGTTTGTGCGTGTTTTTGTGTGCGTTTGATGGAGAAAGATAGCTTTATGCAACCTTTGCTGTGTGCTTGATTCCCAATATGATTATTTCATGGAAAGATTGCACTAATGAATGATATATCAGCAAGAGGCGAGGAAATTTGGTTTTCATAATGCAACCTATTCGTTACAAATATATTTTTATTTTATTTTTAAATTAAAAGGAAATGAATACTTTTGCTTTGCATCTCTTTCTGTGTTCTATTTTAATATGTAATGGGTCCTGGTGTGTCAGTCTTTATACTTCAGGCTGTGAGAGATGGTTTGTTCGAGACCCCCTTCAGGGGACCTGGTTTTCTCATCCCACTGTGCTTGTACTCCCATGGGGAGTGTGGGAGAAGAGTGTGACTGCGCTCGTCTCAGAGCTGATTGCGGTTAACGACCAGAGATGAGTTGTTCCTTCCACCTCCAAATCACTGCACCCTAACTGTGGCTTCCACTTGGAAAGTGAATCATTTGTGAACAAGTTTGCATGCGACACATACATCTCTATGCGCACACACACACACACACACACGCACACACACACACACACACACACACACATACACAGTGGTGGTAAAAATACTTTGTTACTTAAGTATTTTTTTCGGGGATCTGTACTTTACTTGAGTATGTTTTATTTGCATCTACTTTCACTCTTACTCCACTACAATATTAAAGACATAGTTTACTTTTTACTTCATTACATTTCCCCATGCCCGCTCCTCCAAGTATTTATTACACTGGCTTTCCAAATCAATGAAAAACTTGGTTTTCTTTTGAAAAAAAGAAATGCCAGCATACGCTCACATAGCAGTCAGTTCGCCATTGCGAAGTGGAAGATGACCGCAGAAACAGGTGAAGGTGCAGCTCTCGCTGCCAGCAATGATCCCGAGATCCCCGTGGATCTCAGGGATCACCCATGGCCATATCTCAAGGATATGTTCGAATTCACTGAAGTCAAGGGACATTCTTATCGGCTGAAATGTCTTCTTTGCCTGCCACGGGTGAATGAAATTTCAGCATTCAAAACTTCACCCTCAAATCTGACAAAACATATTGAGGTGAGTTGATGTTAATGTTGTTACTATTGTTAGCCAAGTGATTTCATATTGAAACGTGCCTTGTAAACAGCTAGCTAACGTTATTCAAGTTAGCTAACGCATATTGATAGCTAACAGTGGCAGACTTGGGGTTGTGTGTGATTAAACCATAAGCTGGTTGCAGGAGAGAATCAAGCTAGTAAGCTCAGCTGGTTCTCCCTGCCGATCGGTCATGGATGATCCAGTCGGGGGTAGACTTGGAAAAGCTGACTGGTCAGGTTTGCCACACTAACGTTAGCTCAGTGTTTCCCAAACTTTTTTCTTTTGCGGCACACTATTTACTATGAAAACATCTCACTGCACATCACCATGACATTAAACAAAATCACAAAATAACAGCAGATAACCATACTCTATATATTTTTTATATAGCTCTATAGCTATGTTACCTGTTGTTATGTAGCCTATGCATTTTTTATTAGAAATAATGACGTGAAAACGTGATTTAAAGAAATGGTAAGCCTACAATTTCAGCCATTAAAATCATTGAAAAAAACGCGAATATTGATTTTTCCTGCGCCACAACTGGGCAGCTCTTACATCACACCAGTGTGAGGCAGCACACCCTTTGGGAAACACAGTGTTAGCTAACTTAGCTATCACTGCAATGATAACTTGGACCATGTTTCAATAAAGCTGGCAAGCCACATGTAGGCTATTTGGTTGTTATTAACAGTTTTATACTTATGGAAATGCACATTTATTAAATCATTGTATCTTTCTTGCAGAGAAAGCATCCCCATCAGTTAGAGAGTTACTCTAAACTGACTCAGAGTCATAACAGCTCACAGAAGAGAAAGTGTCACGAAAATCCTCCTGCTGGTACTAGCAAGCAGTTCAAGTTGGATATGTCTAGAAAGCGAGTGTCACAAGTGAACATAAACAAAGCAGTGATACAATTTGTTGTTGAAGGCCTTCAACCATTCAGTGTGGTGGACCTACAAGCATTCAAAGACCTGATCCAGGACCTCCAACCCAATGCCACCATCATGTCACGCCCCACTCTACGATCAAGTATAACCGAAGCTACAAAATCTATGAAGAATAAATTGATTGCGGCAATGAGTGAGGTGGAAAACATCACAACCACCACAGACTGCTGGACCACCAGAAGGTGCAGCTTTATTGGCATAACAGCTCACTGGCTTGATCTTGACAGTTTAGGCAGGCGCTCAGTAGCCCTAGCATGTAGGCAGTTAAAAGGCTCCCACACTTTTGACATTTTAACGACTTACACTGAAGAATTAAGCAACTCGGGCGAGGGAGATGAGGAGGAGATTCAAGAAGAGGAAGTTGTTAACTTCCGAGATAGGGCAAGTGTGCTTGATGTAGGCGATGGCTTTGAGTATCATTTACCCAAGCATCAGTGTTGCGCGTGCCACCTTCTCAATTTGGTGTCAATGGTAGATGCTTTAAAGGCAAACTCGAATGAGGCCTACAAAAAAGTGTCCAGAGCCGCATTTTCAAAGTGCCAGGCACAATGGAACAAGAGTGCACGATCCGCTTTAGCAGCAGAAACCATCAAAGATGCATGCAAACTTCAGCTAATAAGTCCCAATGCAACCAGATGGAACTCGATGTTCTTTGCAGTGGAGAGAATAGTGAGGATCGTCAAAGAACAAGGAGAGGGAGCCATCCGAGGTGTCTGCACATCATTCAAAATTCCAATGTGAGTACTGTATTTTGGTTTATTGGGATTGTTTTCCGATGCCACTACTCCTACACTATTTAAGCTAGACACACCACACCAACTTTATTGTAGCCTCTCTACAACTGTCCCATTTATTGTAACTACTACATACTCACTAAATTGCACCATTACAACTTTCTCACTCCTAACCCAACTCTTAAACTTATTAACTACTCCAGTACAGTTATTCACTGAATCTACCCCACACTAATCAACCCACTACAGTTGCCCCTAAGTTGCATCCTAAATCCCTTAATCCTAAATCCCTAATTGAACATTCTATTCCATTATAAAGCTACTACTGAACATTTGATTAAAGGGATGGTTCAGAGTAATATCAACCTAGGGTCCTTTGCACCATGACCTCGAGCCAAAAAAAACCCCAGAAGCCTTTTTTCACTTGGTTGAACATTATTAAAGTTAGATCTTATTTAGAGAAATCAGCCGGATGGCTTAGTGCAGGTGTTAATGGATCCTATGATGTATCTCGTAAATTACCCCACTAATAATGCCCAGAATGGTACCAAACTTATACAGTAGTACAAATAGGTTCTGTACTCATAAAACAAGGCATTGGAAAGTTTGTAAGTACATCAGGAGTTTATTTAAATAACACTTGCCTGACGGCTCATGCTACTGCTAACCCGGACGTCGACGTCACTTCATTGGTTTGGGAAAAGCACGTAAAAGTCCTGGCAGAAAGAGATGCATAAGGATGTAGTGTAATGACGTCCGTGTCAGCAGTAGCATGAGGCGTTTTTTGAGAATTCAAGTTCATACAAAGCACATGATGACCGTAACATTGTGAATCTGTCCCTGACCATTTGCCACTATCCTGACACCCTTGTTCTTTGGAACCAATCAAGGTCAATTCATTGTCACAGTGATACATGACTTTGTCGTCAATGTTAAACATGTGGCTTGTTCGACTTCTACCAGGGGAACACTAGGATTAGGACAGTGCTCAGCTGTGAGACAGTAACAAAGAGACAAACAATTGAAGATCTATGGACCTCCGTTTGAAAACCCCTGATCTAGGCAGGAGAGAAATTTCTGCTAAAATTGTGTTGAACCATTGACATCAGATAAAAATGGAACAAAACACACATCACACATCAATACAAAGTATTTTGTTTTTAAATCTGAACCCAAGAACCAAGGGCAGGAGATATTTATACCAGGAAGTAAATTAGCATTTTTAAATTCGATTAGTTCATGGAAGCTGCACGTTTACGAAGTAATGGTGATTACTCACTTACAGTAACTTCCACAAATTAGTGTGTTTCCATTCCACTTCCCATTAGACTTGCAAACACAGATCTCCGAGCCATGAGACATATAATAGGAATGACACGAGTAGGTGTTTGTGTCATTTACATTTTACCTCACTTTATATGGAATCACCTCTCCATTCTCCAAAACATGAGGATTGGGACATGTGACCTCTAGGATAAAAGCATGAATAAGCTCATAATATAGAAGAGTTGGTCTCAGTTTTTATTTTTATTTTTTAAAGTGCAGCACTCTGCTTATAAATCATAAATAAATAAATCAAGCATTAATTGATATAATTACACAAAATAATGCGTTGTTTCTTACTGTAACGGTTATGTCCTGTTTTATCTTTGTTCTCTATCTGTTTCCTCTGTTCCTGTTTATCTTTGTTCCCTAATTAGTTTCCCTGGCTGTTGATTAATTTCCTCACACCTTTCTGTTCTACTCATTATCCTCCTGCTTTAAATACCCTTGTTTCCTGTTTCTTTGTCCAGTATTGTTTGTTTATGTGTAGTTGTGATTCTGATACTCCTGAGTGTTCTCCTAGCTTATTTAAAATACTTTATTTATCTTTGATTCATGCATGTTCATTGGTGTTGGTTCGGATCATTTTACTGACTCTCTCGTTCGATTTTGTTCATCAAAATGAACGAATCTTTATTCGAGTCATTTCGTTCATTTAAGTGGCTTTAAATGTTATACTTTTAAAAGCCAAATTTCCCGAAAACATCCACCTACACAATCTTGATCCTATTTTGAATTAAGAAATCATTATAATGTAGCCAAAGATCATTTACAGGGAACATAAATATTTAATTTACCTTCCGAGTCTTTGGTTAATTTGTCATGTGACACACGCAATGAACGGATCATTCATGAATGACCCATCACTAATGTTCATCTACACATGACACTTACTTTTGCACTCCAGGTTTTTTCTGGTGTTCATATATGGAGTCCATCTTGACAACGACATGACTGAACCAATGGGTAATAACCATTTGGAGTCAAACTCCCATTCAAATAGCAGTTAGGAAGTACAAATCTCCCTCCAATAATGCTTAGATTCTCCCTGGGACATGACCCGTCTCCTTTGGACATGGAGGATGGAGCAGCCTAACTACCAGATCATTGGAGGAGGCCACAAGAAAATTGTGACAGAATACATTGTTGCTGTTTCATTTCCAGGAAAAAAAAATATCCAAGCCAAAATGCAGTAGATTTTAGACAGTAGATGAGAATTATTTCAGACCTTTCTATTACAAGTCCTCAAAGGTATAAAACCTTATCTGATCGTGGTCATGACAACTAGGACCGTCTTGCCCTGTTTGGGGGGATGGGACCACAGATCCCAGAGTGAAGTTTGAAGATTTTTATGGTACATATACCAAATAATTGTCTGATTTGGTCTCAGTCGTTACAGATTAAGCAAAAAGACCTACTTGCGATAACAAGACATACCATTGCAAGCATTAACCATTTCATCCGCTGCTTACACTGCTGTTTCAAGTCTTCAGCTGAAATAAATAAACACAGAAGCAAATGGGCAGGGGGACATTTTTACAGGGGGGTCAGCAGGAGTATATTATTTACATTCGGTGGTAAATGTTTAACCTCAAGTTAAATAAAGTACTACCTAATGACAACCTGATGCAAAACACAAATTTTCATTTTAAATTCATAAACACTAATAAATTTGTAAAATTTGTAAACACTAATAAATAACTAAACAGCCAATAGACTCATCTTTGGAATCAAACAATACATTTGTGATTGATTTTGCTGTTAATAATAAACGTGTGTTAATAATAAACAAATGTGCAAAAAAAATACATATTTGCTGAAGCAACCATGCCATTTTAGCTTGCTTCCACAAGTCTTTGATATCTTTTATCATGACTCATGTTTCACAGGCCTCGTGTTTCCATACCTGAGTGCTCTGTGTTGCAAGTACAGTATACCAGGCGAGCTACTTAGCAGGTTTTTTGTATTAGAAAAGATGTCTTTATGTAGCTGGTTATGTGATGCAAATGTCAAAATGTATTAGTTTAGAAATCATGCGATACATTAGTTATTTAAAATTTTGGTATTGTGCAAGGTTTCAGTTAATGCTCTTTTTTTTGGACTGGGGGAAGTTTTGTCCTTTTAATGTTACAATATTTTTTTCATAGAAAAATAAACTCTTGTATCTCAAAAGATCAAGGCGAATTTGATTCCTCATGATATGACCCCTTTAAGGACAGCTGCCCAGAGATTCAACCCTAGTTTCTCTGATAAAAACACATCTCTTATGATGCCTTTAGGTGAGAACACACATCGCTACATTATTATCAGAGCTATAGGCTCTGGGGCACTGGGCCGAAACACAGTTAAGATACACAAAGTAATTAAATCCTCTGGCATAGCTGCTAATAACAGACTCTTTTTCGTCTCTGACTTTTTTGTGCTTCAAAAAACACTTTGGTGTGTTTCTCAGATCAGATCACAACTGAAATTCTCAAAACTACATGATCAACCTCCACATCATTTAATCACTTGTGCACCTCATAAAAGCAATTTCTCATTCTTTTGAACAAATTGCAAATGCTTTGGTACATTCATGCAATTGATTATATACAGTTGTCTGCTGTTTCCTACATTGATTATGTCATGTTGATCAAAATATTGTATATTATACTGGTTCCCTGTTGAATAGTCTTACCCCTCAAAACATTTAGGCATTAGTTAATTGCATAAGTCATTAAATGCAAAATGGTTAAACTATTGTCATAAACTGTCAAGTTAAAGGAACAGTGTTTTTTCTGAAGCTGCCTTCTCAGAAATCTGTTTGCAGCCATTGATATCTTCCTTTTTCTGCCCGTCCGGGTAGTGTAAACTGTTCCTTTAACTTTGAACTTGCGAACTATGCTTTCAACTGTCTCTAGGAACATTTACCGTATTTTCCGCACTATAAGGCGCACCGGATTATAAGGCGCACCTTCAATGAATGGCCTATTTTAGAACTGTTTTCATATATAGGGCGCACCGGATTATAAGGCGCATAGAATAGAAGATACTGCAGTCAAACGTTTGACTGGGTTTGCGTTGTGCAGTGGTCACCAACCTTTTCAAGCCTAAGATCACATCCAAAGTCCAAATGTAAACCAAGATCTACCACTTGCAAAAAATTATGAAAAAACAAGTGGCTGAGCTGTAAAACCTTGTTACTCGACACGTCCGCATGAGCGCGAAGGTAATAAAAAAACTAATATCCGTCTGCTCGGGCAGATTAGGCTCAAAGTCGTGCATCTTCGGATGCGGAGGCGCGCGCGGCAAAAATGACGTCATTGTAACAGCGCGCGCGCCTCCGCATCCGAAGATGCACGACTTTGCCCGAGCAGACGGATATTAGTACATCTCACCACACCGGCACCCAGTTTGCGCGTCTAAATCAGTTGTATGGTCTGGTGTTCAGTCTAAAACAAAACAGTTGCGTCAAGTATAAATGCCTCGTCTGTTTGGGGAGGTGCGCGCGCAGTCAGCGGAGGCTCGCGCTCCGGTGCCAGGCGAAAGTATAAACAAAGTTTAAGTCAGCGGTTGTTTTACAGACTTTAATATAAGGCGCCAGATCCATATATAAGGCGCTCCGGATTATAAGGCGCACTGTCGTTTTTTGAAAAAATTAAAGGCTTTTAAGTGCGCCTTATAGTGCGGAAAATACGGTAATGCCTTCGCTATTTGTATCCTGTTCCTTTTTTGTGAAGGAAGATGATATCTTCTCTTAACTTTTTGGACCATTCTTTTGACTTATCTATATTTCTAACATGCAGTCAAACGTGACACTCAACAAACCTAGCCAGTTCAGATACTTCATGTGCAAGCTCAAGCAAACCTGGTGCAACTAATGAAGCCCTTGATTAGTTGCATCAGGTGTGCTTGAGACAACACCTGTTTTGCAGATTTGTGCTGTTGTGAGGGATTCTATTCAGGGGGTTGAATAATTTTGAGACTGAAGAAGTCATTGAAAGTTGAATTTTCAGTTGAATTTGGGGAAACCACTTGAGGCATTTGTTATGTTGAATTACTTTTCTTTGATTTGTTCATTGCAAACAGCTGAAAGTCAGTACATTTTGCCAGTAAACCTAATTTGCAATGGGAGTTGAATCATTTTGATTACAACTGTATATAGACAGAGCACAAAACAGTGTAACAAATTCTGACAATGGAAGAACAACAAGGAAACAAACAGGGTCAACAGCCAGGAAGAAGAAGAGAATAAGGATGCATGGTGGAAGGGTACAGAGGCAAAACCGTGAAAGAGGTAGAAAAGATTGTGAACATGTTTCTGATGGCCTTATGGCTGAGGTGGGTCATAAGGTAGTGCCGAATGTTGGGAGAACAACCTTGTCCTCCATCATTCAAAAGTTTATGGAACAGTTATGTAATCAGACAATGTTCACTATACTGTAATACTGCATTCTTACTATAATACTATATTGCAGTAGTCCACTTGCATTTTACATCATACAGTAAATATACTTTATAGAGACATAATGTAACACACAAACACACACACGTAACACACAAACACACACACGTACATACAATATGTGTATATATATATTTATATATTTTAGTCTTTAGTCTTTTTAGTCTTGTCATACCCATATAACTTTTCTATCCTTTTACACAATTTGTGCAATATTTTTTGTGAATGAATAGGCAGACAGAAAGACAGACAGACATAGATAGATAGATAGACAGATAGATAGATAGATAGATAGATAGATAGATAGATAGATAGATAGATAGATAGATAGATAGATAGATAGATAGACTATATACTATATAAATAGTTGCACTGGGATCATATTGTATCTGAAAAGCGACAATTATGAAGGACAGAAATTATTTTTTGTTTTAAGGCAAGTCAAGTATGAAGCAGAGCCCACACTGGACCATAGCTTCTATTATTATGAGGAAAAGCAACAACTCTGCATTTATCTCTGCAACAGTTGTTCAGTTTGTCTCCAGGCTGCAGTAATAGCGCAGGATTGATATGACTAGATTTGAGTGGAAATGGCCGAGTCGCCTGGTTGTGTTTTATATGTGCCTGAGTGGGAAAACATCAGTTGTTTGGTGGCAACTCTGAGATCAATGTAGTCTCTGTGCTTGGCCACAAATCATTCACATGGATGTAATAAAGAGGCTTTGCAGGAAGACTGGGTATCAGGTTGTGTTTGTGTTCAGCTTTTCCAAAAGGACATCGTTGAATTTGTGTGGAATAGAAAAAAAGAGAGTTTTTTTTATTTACCAGTTTTTGAGCTCTTGTTTGTATAGATAGACAAATGAGGAAAAATAAATATCCCACATTCTGCTACGATTTTACTAACACTGCCAGAGCTGGTGCTTGGCTGCAGAACACTGCGCACTGTATTACATCACCTGGAGGTGATAGAGGTCAAATCATTTGCATGTATTTGGGCTTCATGGAATCAATCGTTTGTTTCATGTTTTGTCAGATTAATTTCTTTTCTACCTGCTCTGTTACTGTGCATTTCATAAAACCGCATGAACATAAGCAGCTCTTTGGTGTTTTGTCAGATCAGATGTGCCCTCAGTTGCTTCTATATTACTGTGTTTTGTTGTTGTCATTGTTGTCACGAACACAACAAGGTGAATATTGCAATGTGATTAGGCATAGAGATATTACACAACCAGCCCGGATTTATTTTTCTGTTTGGACAATATATATATTTAAGGCAGATGTTTTTTAGTTTAATAGATTTTTTAAATGTTGATTTGAATGGTGAAAAGGGCAGAAATGATTATCCTTTTCAGTTAGAGTCACCATGTGCAATGGCTGCAACACTGCCTCTCAGTGATAACAGGGACCATCTGAAGTGAGATACCAGTCAGAGACTATCTGTACTTGTCTGTTTTTTCTTCTAAGGGCCTTTCTGTAAAATTCCACTGAGGGTTTGAAATGTGAATGGAACCATGACTGTACATGTAACTGTTCACCAAATAAAAACAAACATGTAAGCAGTGCATTTTCTGTAGATACAGACTATGGTAAGACTTTATTTCAATAGCCCACTTTAGATATTCTACTAACTATAAGTAACTTTGCAACTATATTTTAACTACCAGTCATTAGAGTATTAGTAGACTGTCTGCTCAATATCTGCTAGAGTTTGTTCAAAGAGGGAGACATAGTGTGCGTCTCAATCAGTTCCCTTGCTCCAGATCAAGTGAATCAGTATATCTGGGCAAAGGTAAGGACCCTGGTTTACATATTGGGACAGTGATTACTAAAGTTTCTGCAACATGACTATGTAAAATGTTACCGCTGGTATTAATCAACAACAGGCAAGACCTATATCTTTTTGATATTATGTTTATGCTGTTTAAACACATTGTTCTGTTACATATCCTTACAGCATTTTACAGCACATTAATTATAAATGTTAACTAGATGTGTTCACAGCCTGTCTAGTGTAAGAATTGATAAATTAGGAAATTCCAGACGGTCTGTTTCTGGGTTGACCAGACCCTGAGAGGACAAAAGGACCTCTCTGGAGATTTGAACTGACCCTCGTGCACCATTGAGACGAAAGTCTCACCTCCGAGTCATCCTAATCTACATCTCTTTCCCTCTCCCCTCACCCCCTCTCTCTCATGCTCAGATGATCACCTGGTGTCTCCCAAGAAAATGTATAGTTTAATGTGAATGATTATCACAGAGTATTTTCATGTTTGGTATCATTTAAAATGTGACAGTGCGACTGGTACAAATGTCCTATTTCCAGAATAAGTAAAACACAAGGTAATAAGGTTTTTGAAGGTTTATGGATAACTAGCATACAAGGAGGGGTTGGCCTCTAGACAAATGGTCTCCCTACACCCAGAGGTGCTACCTCTGAATGCAAATTTCTTTTGTTAGCACATGTTTACATGTGAAAGAGGTCTGGCTATTTAGTGAGATGCAGCAGGGAGATCGGGGCCCTTTCTATACCTCAGATTGGCCCGTGAGGCTGAGAGAGATAGATCTCTCAGCCTCACATATTTCTTAAAGTTGGGTTTGCATCTTCTCTCTATTCCAGAGCATTTGATGTTTTGTATCGATTATCTTTGAATTGATTATGAAATTGGCATGATACATTTACCTGACATAATAAATCCTTACATGTGATTATTCTAACTGATCTTGACATTGTTCATTTAATGGTCAAAAGGAATAGTCAAACATTCACTCATGATTAATGATCCACAGATATCATTAAAACCCTTTCATTTATGGAGTCAGATGAAATAAACGAGAGAATACATGTATTGTAAATTTAACTAACCAATACTTTGCATGAGTGAGGACAGAACACGTGATAACCTTCCCCGTGTATTGGCGAACCGGCAGATTGGACCAATATAGCGGGCCTTACACTAGCGATGTGTGTTCATGCTGACATATAATAATAATAAAAAAACGGTTTGTCTTTTCAAATCGCGCGTCATTATATTTATTGAGTTGGCTTGTGCGTTTTATGTTATGAAGTTCTTAAACATAAGGGAGGAGCGAGCTTTAATTCTTTCAATCAACAGCCAGAGTATATAATCAGCTGCTTACCTCTCTTTTCAGCTGTTCCAGCATCCCTCCACCTCCCCAAGCTTCACCTTAATCTTAGGTACCTTGCCCTATGTAATCATTATATGCTATATTTAGTCACTGGGGATCAGAGCTCGAGTTGAAGCTGCTTCATCGAGCCCCAGCCCCTCATCAGTGGATAGCAAACCAAATAAGTTTAACATAATATCTTAAAGATTATATGCATGGGCAAACAAATTCTTTAATTGCGCTTCAGAAACGTGATGTAATTTCCGGTAAGGGATCATAGATGCTCCCTGGTTTTTGCGGTGCATTGTGGGATTTTTTAGGGAGTGAACATTCCAGTGCACTGGAAGAATTTTGCGTTTGAGAGACCACCCTTATAATGGCCGACTCCCTGATCAGTGCCCTGACTACTGAACTAGTGAGTTAATTGAGATGCATCCTTTGTCTCACTAGTGTCATTAGGCCGTGTGTCCACCAAAGCGTTTTTAGCCAGCTGAAAACGCTAGGCGCTCTGCTGAAAACGTCTAGCTGTGGGCGGCGTTTTTTTTTCAGTTGAGACACTTTGCTTGTTATGATACGGAATATCCGCAAAAGTGTTACGTGTCTCATTTCACACATATTTTGTTTCTGTGTTGATTCTATATTAAAATGTCAATACAATGTAATGTATTTTCTCTGGCTCTTGTTTTAAAGGATTTTGTTCCGTTAGGCTGTGTGTCCACCAAAGCATTTTTAGCCTGAAAACGCTAGGCGGTCTGCTGAAAACGCCTAGCTATGGGCGTCTGAGAGCGTTTTGGCAGCGTTGCGTTTTATTTTCAGTTGAGACACTTTGCTTGTTATGATACGGAATATCCGCGAAAGTGTTACTAGCATCTCATTTCACACATATTTTGTTTCTGTGCTGATTCTATATTAAAATGTCGATGTAATGTATTTTCTCTGGCTCTTGTTTTAAATGATTTTGTTTCCGTTATTATGCTTGTTGTTGTCGTCTGTTGACGTTGTACAAGCAGAATGTGGCGGTTGGTCGGTTTGGTATTAGTCTCGCCCCTCCTCCACTGTGATTGGATGGTTGGGTAAAAAGTGACAGTGATGAGCGCTGCGTTTTACCCAAAGTTGAACATTCTTCAACTCTCAGCGACCTGTAAAAAACGCTGAGTGCTCGGTGCTTCAGCGTGAAAAAAACGCTCAGCGCCTCGCTACGCTCATGGCGTTTTAAAAACGCGGCGCTCCCATTGAAAACAATTGAAAAAACACGCCAGCCGCGTGAAAAAACGCTTTGGTGGACACACGGCCTTATTATGCTTGTTGTTGTCGTCTGTTGACGTTGTACAAGCAGAATGTGGCGGTTGGTCGGCGTGGTATTTGTCCCGCCCCTCCTCCACTGTGATTGGACGGTTGGGTAAAAAGTGACAGTGATGAGCGCAGCGTTTTACCCAAAGTTGAACATTCTTCAACTCTCAGCGACCTGTAAAAAACGCTGAGCGCTCGGTGCTTCAGCGTGAAAAAAACGCTCAGCGCCTCGCTACGCTCATGGCGTTTTAAAAACGCGGCGCTCCCATTGAAAACAATTGAAAAAACACACCAGCCGCGTGAAAAAATGCTTTGGTGGACACACGGCCTTAGTCTCAGTAAGACATTATACTTACACCTAATGGTGTGGATGTGTGGAGATTGTTTACTAACTGCTGCCTCTTCACCCCAGAGCTGTTAATGTTTTATTCTGTTCTTTTTCACCCTTTATCTTACATGCGTGACTCGCTCCAGTGTTATGTTGTGTCTGTATTGTGTTTGTTGTTATATTACTTAGTTTAGATGTGCTTTTTAGAAACTAGGTGAAATCAATAATAATATGTGTATTTCAGACTACTATTATAGGATTATTAACATGACTTAACTGTTCATCTGATGTCAACATGTCAGCGTCCACAAGGTAGCTACCTGCTCCATGTAAATAGAAACAACAACAGCAAAAATAAATACCTAACTGAATTAAATCAATCTGATCCCTTGATACTTTCCTGTTTAAACAGAGCCCACAAAGCAATTTTAAAAAGCACACCATGTTCCACAACTTGTTAGTTGAATTTTAGTTCATTTTAATAGATACACTATGTTTTAAAGAATTTTGGATATACGTGAATACTTTCCTAATAGCTAGCTGTGGTAAAGTGCTTTGATTTTGGTTATGCAGATCAGGACCCTCTGGCCTGTTGCAGAAAAGTATTGATTTTCTGTTCTTGCTGACATAGTTACTTATGTTTGCTGTAGTTAAGCTCCATGGCCGGTTTCATTAGAAGTTAGAAAAAAGAGCTGTGTCCCCTGAGTGGACATGCTGATGTGTTTAATATCTTGCTTGGCAGTGAACCAAATAGCTTTTCGGAACAACAAACAAAAGTCTTTGAAGGAACACTAATTACCCAAAGTTTTGGTCAATCAGAATGGTTTAATTCTAACTGTGATATTTTAATTATGTAGCACAATCTAGGTGTTGTAATTGTGATTAGACTGCCATGTCATCTGTGGTGGATTTTAATTAATCAACTTTAATTAATCAACTAACATTTGTTTTTCTTGCAGGAATAACATTCATATGCTTTTAATGTTTCCAAACTCTTTGGGGAAAAACTTGTGACTTTGAGTGTATGTGTCTACGGGTAAAAATAACATAGTTTTGGGAAGTAAACCTAGACAGTCTGTTAGAACAAATTAAGTCATCGTTAGAACCTTGTGATAAGTAATCACAAGATCAGAGTTTGCTTTACCTAGTAACAGAGGGGTTTGCATATGAAGAACCAATCAAATAGTGGGGAAATTATGTAATGCAGCCTGACATTTATGCCATACCTCCATACTATAAAAACTGTTGTATATGTGTTTTTCGGTGGGATTCTCAATGGAATTTGTCTGAGATCCTCCGGCCTTGCTTATTGGGAGAGATTCCCTGAGAACTGCTCGGGAAGATCTCCTGGCCGTGATTAAAACATTTAAAGGACAATTGCAGGTCTGTTTGTCAATTTATTCCTGCGCAGGAAGCTAGTTTAGGTAGGAAGCTAGTTTAGGAAGGAAAACTAGTTTAGGGAAATCGAGTCAGAAAAGCTGGTGATCTATAGAGTGGGGACGTCGGGGACGGGAACCAATAAATAGAGCCAGGTAGTCCGGTGATCTATAGAGTGGGGACGTCGAGGACGGGAACCAATAAATAGAGCCGAAAAATTAGATTAGGTAAGATATCCAAGTGAGGACGTCGCCAGGAGACGAGACTCAGATATCAGCTACCCGAGTGGGGACGTCGCCAGGAGACGAGACCCAGGTAGTTAGGTTCAGGGAAAAAATCCATGACACATCCAATTCACCCCACCCAATTTGACAAATAAAAGGAAGATATGACACAGAAAGCAACATTTTAAATGAAAACAGAATTTAAAAAGCATGGATACATCGGTTGGAGCTCAGGCCCTTGGTTGAACTTGTGTTGCTGTGTCTGGCTTATCAGGATTATGTTTTTAAAATATTTTACATATGGCTTGTCCCAGTGCAAGGTAGGGTGGATTCCGTTTGCTGCAGGGCCCCCTCAAGCACAGGGCCTGGTGCGGTCGCACTGCCCTGTATAAGTATTAAATCTATATGGAACTATCATTGTGATATTATGATAAACCTGCACTTCCACTCTTTTTGCATAATTTGAAGGGATATTCTGGGTTCAGTACTTGTTCAACTCAATTGACAGCATTTGTGGCATAATGTTTATCATCATAAAAAGTCATTTTGATTTGTCCCTTCTTTCTTTCTTTCTTTCTTGGCTGTATTGCACAACGATGGAGAATTTACGAAAACAGTCCAACAAAAGAACATGCAGGAGATCACAAGAGGAAGCTTAATAAAATAACCACATATAACATAGACGACATCAAACAAAGAACTTAATGAATGGAGGGCTTAAATGCACATGGGAAGCTAATTAACAGAACCTGAAACAGGTGTTTAATTCCAATCAGTAACCATAGAAACAAACTAGTGGCGGGGAAAAAAGAAAAAAAGAAATAATTAGAATTAAACCAAAACAGAACACACACATGACACTACTGTAACTTTTTCTCTGTAAAGTTATGTACAATATTACAATGTTATTGCCATGACAATGCAATGGTCAAAACTCTAAAATAACTATAAAACTGCTGAAATTATTAAAAATGACAACTGTACAGTACTTTTGACAGAAGTATTAATGTAAGTTTTTTTATATAAAATTATAAACTTCACTTTTCTGAAAGGCACAACTGAAAGTGCCTTACTGTAACCATATTTTTTTTTTTCGTTTAGCAAAAAAAAAAAAAAAACTAAAAACAAGGGATGAGCTTAAATACATTTTTTTGTGGTAATCAATGTTATACTGTAAATGCTGTCAACTGAGCTTAACTTGTATTTAACCTGGAATATTCTTTTAACAGTTATATGAACAATTTAACATATTTTCACCTCTTAGATGGAGGAAAACACATTATGTTGTTATTCATGTCTTTATGATAGTTCAGTTATTGGGTCAGTGTGTTATGTTATGTAATGTGATTTGACTAACTTCCCAAAATGCTTCATTTTAATTGTGAAAAGTACCCACTTGTGTTTTCGTGAGTAGAGTGCTGTAAATCTTGTCATTTAATGTGTTGTGGCTTACTGAAATTTGATAAAGTAATCCAAAATTACAATGTTTATTATGTCACTTTCTATTAAGAAGCTTTTTATAATCATTTGTAGTGAAATAAAAACATGGCACCCACAGGGCCTTTTTTTTTTTTGAAGAACGAAAATTATAGTTAACCAGAGCATCAAACACAGTGTGTGACCGAAGATTATATTTCACAACATTTGTGCATTAGTGCACGCTGCCTTATTTAAGCGTGAATCTCCTCTGATGTGAGACCTTCTGATCTGATCCATATAGAGCCGTCATTGAATCACCTGGTGTTGGTATTAAGGGAGGGAGTTTGCTACTAAACTCATTAATATATGCTGTGGAAACAAAGGAGGAGGAAAGTGTGTTCTCCTCAGCGCGCTGCAGGGAGGCAGTATGGGTATACAGGGCCAATCTGAGCCTCAGACAGGATGAGTAATGAAGCAGCATCCTCTGTACGTGTCCTCCACATGCTCTGGAATATTCCTTACTAGTGTGTGAGTGCAAAAGTTTGTGCAAATCACAGTGTGTCTGTGTGTGATTGATCATGGCAGAGGGTGGGAAGTATGTCTTGGATGCTTCCCTCTGATCTTTTGTTATGATCTTTTTGTAGTTGTATTTTCTCTATATCTTTTGAGAAAGCGGTGTGTGTGTGTGTGTGTGTGTGTGTGTGTGTGTGTGTGTGTGTGTGTGTGTGTGTGCGTGTGCAGTAATTAATTTTCTACAACTTCAAAGAGCTACATATGGGCTTGTTTGTCCGTAGAGATTCAGGAAGTGTTGTCGGAGGTGGGTCAGAATAGCACACAAACACAACAAATACACTGTAAAAAATGATCGTAATTTTAACGGTAAAAGACTGTAAAAATGCTACAGTGAAAAACTGTTAATTGGTTAACAGAAAGTTTCCGTACTATATACGGTAAATAACTGTGATAGATCTAATGGTACATTTGATGTAATTTTACTGTAAAATACCATTAAATTTACAGTTTTTGAAAGTGAAAAAGAACAACTCATTGTATAATTTACAGTGAAAAACCGTAAATTGACATTCCCACAATTCCCTGTGTGACACTTCACATTTGATGTATTTTTGTTGAAATAACTATGTTTCTTCATAGTTTTCTTCGTTTTTTTCTAATCAGTTATGTACATTAGGGTTTTATGTTACATTTAATGTTGTTAAATTAATGTTTATTGCATTTTTAAAATTTCATGTGTGTTACCGTGATAGTGTTTAATGTTTGTGTGAATGACACTGTGCAGCTTCTATAGTATTAACTTTCTTGTGGAAGAGCTGCTTGTGATGAGCTTTGATTGATCATGTGACTCTCATCACTGCTGTGATTGGTGGTTATCAGTGTATTATGGTACAAAACAGATATTAATACTTCAATAGGACGGTAAATTCATATTATATCAGATAATAAAATACGGTTTATTACTGTAAATTTTAAGTTAAGTCTGTAAAACCAATAACGGGTTGCTACCGTATTTTTGACGGTAAAGTTCTGGCAACCACAGCTGCCGTTTTTTTACCGAAAAAATCACGGTTAAATTTTTTACAGTGTACAAGTACACATAGACGTCGCCAATCCTATATTCAAACATCAGCACTGGGTTTATATAACAGTTTGCAGTGATCGTGCATTGAAAGGCCCATTTTCTGGATTTTTTGGAGCAGTGAAATGCCATACTGCAATTATGAACATGAAAATTCATTGAAATCTGTTTAGGTTTCCTTCACAACTCTCTTGTGTTTAAGGGCAAAAGGCGTGTTATGTTCTTAAGCAGTGCATCAGATTTTTGTCTTGTCTTGTTTGGTCTGAGCACATAATTCAGTATCCTGGTGTCTGGACTGTCTCTTCCTCGATCTCCATTTCATTCTCAGTTCAGGTCGTAATAGAACATTGAGAGCTGAATTGCAATATCACACAAGAAAGAGTAAGTATATTCAGGCAATATCAGATGTTGGTCTGAATATTACCATGATTTGTTGAAAGACTGTGTGATTTTCCTTTCAAGCAAGTTTATTTACATTTAAGTACAGTAAAAAGTAAATTATTTAAAATGTTTCAGACAAAATTTCACAAAAAATATACACTACTTTTCAAATGTTATGATATTTACAATTTATGATATTTTACAACTAATACTTTTATTCAGAAATTATTTAAATTAAACAAAAGTGATATTAAAGACTTTTACATAGTAACAAAAGGCTTCTATTTCATATTAAGGCTAATATTTCTATTTGTCAAATAATTTGGTAAAAAATATCACAATTTGACAAAACTAATAAGCTGCACAACTTTTTTCAACACGATAACAATAGGAAATGTTTCTTGAGCACCAAATCAGCATATTAAAATTATTTCTGAAGGATCATGAGACACTGAAGACTGGAATAATGATGGAGTAAAGATTTTAAAATATTAAAATAGGAAATGGTTATTCAAAATGTTAATACAATTTCATAATATTACTGTTTTTACGCTATATATTTTTTTTCTTGATCAACTAAATCCAAAAAGCCTTAGATTGTTTAAGTTACTTTTGAACAGTAGTATAAGAGAAAACAAATCAAGCCTAAATTAGTATGTTAAATTGGCATTTTTATGCATGTAATCAATTTGAATTCTAATTGCATTACACATCTTATTTTGTAAGTATTCAGCAATGTATAACATATGCTGGTCCTCCTTTGGAGATAAATTGATTCTGTGTGGTTTACAACAGAAGTCTTCCACAATAATATGTATTAATGAAGTCCCAGTCTTCAAAGACGAGTGTATAGTGAAATTTTGCTCACATCTCTGCTGTAATGAGTAACAAGAAGTAGCAAAATCTGTTCATTAGAGTCCAACAAAGTGGAAAGCCAGTGATACTGCAGTAAAACAATGGTATAATGAAGCTTCATCCGTGTGAAATCAACAAGATTGGCAAAAAAAAAAAAAAAAAAAAAAAAAAAAGCCTGTTTCTACCCTTCTCTTTCTCTTTCTCCCTCTTTCTGTCTAATTTAGTGTGTAATCCAAAGTTCTTGTTGTGTCTCCTGGCAGGAGATGTGTATCATTCGCACATCAGTTCAGCCATCATAAAACATACTTCCCATTGTGTGGCCACAGCATAAGGATGTCCTTACCTCAACAAAATGATCTCGTGGGCGTGGCCACAGCATATTATCATGTTCCCACTGGTTAATATGCTGTGGCCACAGCAAAACTGACACACCAAACATGTCCCCTCCTGGTCACCATATTTTAATAAAATAAAAATAAAAACAAGAGTTGAGTGTTCATATTAGTGACGGTGTATGTAGGTTAATATGCCAATTAATGTGCCTTCTGTTTAGCCCTGTTGTGCTACAGTGGCTAACTAAACTGTGTAAAGGACCCCTGAAATCAGGGACAGAATATGATGTTTCAGAGAAATAGATGTAAATGGTATACAATAGTTTCCCATTAATTATTTTTTCATTTTGTTTTATTTATTTTAGTACTTTTATTTAGCAAGGATTTATTAAATTGATCAAAAGTAAAGACATTTAAAATGTTATAAAAGCATTATAACAAGCTTATATTAAAGGTAGGGTATGGGATTTGCAAAACGGCCGGCAGATTTTGAAAATACACAACTCAAATGGTCCTACCTTCTTTCCTCCAACGCTGGCCCTGACTCCACCCATTACTCTCTCTCTGTCTCTCAAGGTCACGCACGCAAGGGGGATGGGGGAGGGGGGTATGGTACGACCGTTTGATTGACGAACTTACTGTCCAATGATTCTAGGTGGTCTTGGAAATGATTGGCTGGAGTTTTTCGAGTCCTGCCCGTTCCACAGATGATTAAATTGCTTAATTTTCATTTCAGTGCTTCTAACGCAGTGGCTGTAAGTGGGTTAGGAATAGGATTTCAAGTGATTTTGAAAAAATGGACAAAAAAGATAATCACATACCCCACCTTTAAGCAGCACAACTGTTTTCAATTTTGGTGATAATAATAATAATTATATTTTTTTCTTGAGCAATAAATATATTTAGTTTATATTTGGTATATATACTATATTACTGTTTTTACTGTATTATCAAAAAATGCAACCTTGGTAAACTTAAGATATGTCTGAAAAAAAAAAAAAAAAAAGTACAGTAGACACAGTAGAACAGTAGAGTATGTGCACATGCCCAAATTAAATGTGTCAGCCTTTTCTCTGTTTGTTGATCACCTCTTCTATGGGGTGCAATGTGTTAGAATAATATATTTATTTGCATATTAACACGTTATAACTTGCAGTTATTACTAACAAAGTGCTATTTTTAATATAATACATGACATCATATACTCTGATCTGAAAAGCCTTTTCTGATCTCATGTAGAAAAGCTCAGTGAATGTATGAGAATATTATCTACCCAAGCACTGTTAACACTGTTTCTGGCACAAAACTGGACACTGTCACATTCTTCAAACATCATGGTATTTGACTTTGTACACCTACTGTAGCAAAAACCTACAGGCAAAGGTAAAATCCATATTTGCTATACATTGTCTGCCAAATATAGTTTGTCTGCATGACCATGTCCATCTCCCCACGTGTGTACAGATGTGCATGTAAAGGTGCCCTCACATGCTTAGATATTCTGTCAGATTTGCCACTATATTCCCCTACAGAACTCTACTATATTCTGCTATAAAATAAACAAGAACTTCAATGGTTTACATACAGAATCTGGCTGGTCTGACTCCAGCTTATTTGCAAAATAGGTTACAGTATCTCTGAAACATATTGATCACCCAGTGACATCCTTCGAATGTTCCTTAAACAAATTGGATGTGTGTTTTTTTTTTTCCTTCTCTGCCTGCAAATTTGCTGCACTTAAGTATTGCATAAAATGCTGAAATTGGACTATTGAAAATAGTCTCAGTTGAATGGTTTTGAAACTGTTCTTCTTTGTTTTCATATTTATTGTTTATTTATACTTTTTTAGTGGGATGGAATTATTAAATTATATATTTTTTCTCCTTCAAGAGAACCTATTAACCATGAGACTTGTCCTTTGTTTTTTATTTCAGTACTGCCTGCACTAGACTATAAAATAAACATATTGTAATAGTAATTTGTTCAACTGAATTACATGAATGGTCATGTGTTCTCAACATGAACGTACGTTCAATATGATGACCTGTTATATTAAACCGTTATCACTGATATGAGTCTTCATCTCATGTGTGTGTATGTCTAAAACCTTTTAATTAGCAAAGAAATTACAGTGTACCTTGTGTCTGTAAAAACTGCATCCTTTACGATCACACTATGTTTTTGGTATTAACTGAGAGTGAAGATGCTTTACACACCTTCTGTGCAAGATTTAAATTCGGTGACCATTAGTGGAGCAAAATCTTTGTCTGTGAATCTACTATTGAAATTCCAAGTATGTGTGTTTGCTGCAGGTTGTCTTCATCCCTTGAGGCCTCCGTTTGAAATGGAAATTTTCTTGGGAAATCAAAATATGCCACACACACACACACACACAGCGGACCTCTCTGCTCCATTTCTAGGCTTTGCTTGTCATGGCTCTGTGACAGCCCTGTGTGCTCCTATGGCTTCTGACACCTGAATTAGAAATACACTCGGCATGCAGGGATCCTTTCAATAATTAAAGTATCTCTTTGCTTTTACCTTCATTATGGTTATTTACAATAATATTATTTCTAGTTTGTCTTGATGTTATTGCATACATGTTCTGTTTGTTTGTTTATTATTGTTTGTTTGTATTTATTTATTTGTTTTATTGTGCATTTTTGCTTAGTCAAGATCGTTTTACAATTAACATTGTGAAAACAGGGAATATTCATAATAATAATAATAATGTCTACTTTTCATAACGTTATGTTCACTATGTTATTTAATGCTTGTTCTGTATTTGTTTGTTTGTTTGTTTTGTTGTGCATTTTTGCTTAGTCAAGATCGTATTAAAAATCCAGAACACAAAAAAAAATCCAGAACACAAACACCTAGTAAACATAACATTGTGAAAAGAATTCCACTGAATAATAATAACAGTAATAATAATAAAAGTCTTGAGTGAACTTACATTGATTTCAAAAATTCATATAAGAAGTACGTTTGGATGTAATAGCTTTATATTAATACATAGCTTTGGTAAACATTTTAAACATTTTTGTTTCTTTGAAATTATCTTTATTGACACTCAAATAATGTCTTCATTTTCTATTAGCTTTGTTACTTAGCAATGAATTTCACCAGGCATACTCTATATGGATAATGATAACAATAAGCACTATAGTCAGAATAATGAAAGTGATCATTCTGAATCACCATGAATGTGGAGGTGTAAATAAACCCTTCCTTTCTCCAAAACCTCTAAACCTGCCAAATGTCCGTTAAATGTCTGCCAACACCACCCTCCTGCTTTGCTGAGATAGGATTTAACAACGCTGTGTTCTCACAAGGCTGGTATTAACTGAACACGTCTCATATCCACATGAATCTTCAGGTTTTGAGGGGGTGTTTTTCCATTTGGATGCTGTGGGCACAGTGGGCACCCTATAGCCTCCAACAGGAGTTTAACCCCCCCAGCTGACCCTGATATCTCAGTATGGGGCGAGGTGTGACGGAGGGGGGTGTTCATGGGCCAATCCCTTGTCGCCAGAGGTACGAAATACAGAGACAGTTGCTGGTCCTAACCGCCCTCAGTGTGGTGTCCAGCCCGAGTCAACATGTCACCGTAAAGGCCGTGCTAGTTTTGACAGGACTCAAATGCTCTTCATGCTTCATAATTCAGCATTTCTTTAAAGCCATTGCTTCTGGCCATGTGATTTTTCTGCTATCCATTTGGAGATGTATCTGTGTGTGTGTGTGTGTGTGTGTGTGTGTGTGTGTGGACAGTTCTGTGCGTGGACGCTTCTGTCTGCGTCATCTGTACATGTATGTGTTAGTGTGTGTCTATTTATGAAACGCTGATCCACACAGTGCAATGAATGTGTCACTTTTAGTGGTTTACAATAATAAAGCTGGACTGCCAGCTGTTTTATAGCCGTGACTGACGAGAGGCGAATTTTTGGGTATTTCACCCCTCTGAAAGAGAGAAAATATGAAAAACATAAACACGCATTCATAAAACATGACATCTGATGTAATTTGCCTCCCTCTTGACTGTGATTTCTAGCTTGTAATTGGCTGTTTTTATGCGCTGTCAGCTTGTTTTGGTTGACCTGCCAATCAGGTTTCAAACAAGTCATAAGCCGTTTCGTTGTGACGTCAAGACAAAACATTAGCATATTGGCCGCCAACTTATTGCACGCGCAGACACCAGTGAAAACTTGAACCTCAAACCAACAGCTGATTCCTGTGGATACTGGATAGCATCACGAGAAGACGCTGTGCTCTACAATGTGAAGTTAAAGCCAGGTTTTTTTTCACTGCCCAAGGACGAGCATGTGAAGAATCAGTGGTTAAAGTTAATCTTTACCACGATATCACAGCAGTATAATCCTAAACTTTTGCTGTGTTCCCTTTATTTCACTGACGACTGCTTCTCAAATCTCAAAGTTCAATGCAGGATTCGCAAACCGCATGCTCTTGAAAGATGGTGTTCAATATACTTAGTTTTGAGTTTTATATTGTGTAGGTCTCTTGCTAACTGGCTAACTCACGTTGTCACTGTCTTACTTAAATCCTTCTGCTAATCACTTGTGGGCCACTATTACCTATAACTGTGTCTATTAATGCAGATTGTCTGTCATTCTCACTACTTTGAGGAAAGATTAAGCATGGAGCAAGATTTGTTTTACCAACGTTTATGTTACATCAGTCATTCACGCTAGAACTCGGCTAATGTATTTGCATACATGCACTGTTATTGATACAGTTTCCACATGTTCACCGCAATATATTACAAAAATACTCTGTAGATAAATTAGTACAAGTAAAATAATCGGTTTGTTGATGGACATATACTTGTTAATGCTGATGGTGAGAAATTACAGTTGCAACACCTCAAACTGAGTAGTGTATCACTGAGAGACGTCCTGCTCGAGTCGTCCTTGCGATGGAGGTTCAGGTTGAATAACTAGGTCTTCCAGTGTTTCATCATCGGACTCACCTTCGCATTGATATGGTAAAATCGACGTCATTGTACGTTACTGTGTTTAGTTTACGGAGTAGGAAGCCTCAGGACAGCTGACGTTGTTATGGCAATGGGCCATTTTGTTTTCGACGCGCGCGCTGTACACGGTAAACCAATCACAACAGACTGAGCCATCTGGCCAATCAGAGCAGAGTAGCTTGCGGAAAGGCGGGATTTAGAGAGATTGATTCATCTGACGACATTGAAAATGTGATGTGCAAATGTAGGGGAGAGGCGGGACGATTGAAACGCGGGACGGATGAAACACTGAGATTTCCTTGAAAACCACTCATGTCATGTACGTCAAATTTCGTCAGCACGTACAGCACGCAATGCCTAACATACCCGCGAAAAGATTTCTTCTTTACGTCGTGCCGTTTTGGAGTTAAAGCCGCAAAGCTGTTTTTGAATGTGGTGAGTGAATTCTTTCGTGCGGTACTTTTTTTTTACTGACAAGTTGGATTTATTGTTTCATGTGCCATTGTAATGATAATAGGGCAGGTGTATTAGTACTGTAACACACCCTTAAGTGGGCAATATCAGAGTTTTTTAGTTTAAGAGCAAAAGAGGTTTAAATGACAGGATGCGCTGTCGGGACGGTTGAAACAGTGTTTCAACCGTCCCGACCGCGCGTCCTGCCCGTTAAACCTGGTCATAGCCTATAGTGTTCATAGATTCATATACTGTTTCTAGACTTGTGTTTCTTTTAATGCAAATTAACTTTCAATTACGCAACACATGCTATCTCTGTAATAATCATCAATTGTCCAATCTTCAATATTCAATAAATTTCATTTATCGTCTTCTGGTTGACCTCGTTTTCTTCATAATAACAGGCTATTCAACTAGCAAACACTCAATATGACTCAAGGAAGAAATGTAAGAAAATTGTAAACTGATTTGTCTGTCTTCGTCAAAATAGCCTGTTAGAAAGATTACAAAATGCGCATAGGCTTATCGCCTATTGTTTATTGGGCGACAGAACAAAAATGGTTAATATGAACCTTTAAATGAAAATAAATTACAAAATATGTTTGTAACAATATGTACATAAGTTACTTGTCAGGTGTTGTTCACAAAAATAAGCATTAGATGAATAGTTGCCATTTAAACTGTTATGTTTCATCCGTCCCACCCCTGTGTTTCAACCGTCCCGCACAGGCGGGACGATTGAAACAAAGCACAACTCCCGTTCAAAGTCATATTTTACTTAAATCATTCTATATTTGTACCGAATAACACATGATACTAAGAGAACACATATGTGAGTTGTTAATCACAAAAAAATAAAAAATCTATCTGTAACCTTATCTTAGAAAACGACATTTATCTGAAAAGTGTTTCAACTGTCCGGCTCTCCCCTATATTATGAGGAAAGTTTTTTTGAACTTTGATGCATGTAAACCTGTTGTAGTTTGCCAAACTCTGCCATGACATTCACCTCTTAAGTTGTAGTTGCAAACTTCATCTTGTTTCTCCACAATCCACAGTTATTTATTTTCATTGTTTTGTTTTTTGGGGGTTTTTTTTATGTTGGGCAAATACAATGCTTTGTTTGCCAGTTTTCAGTTGTCGTTTTCAAATCTTAGTCTAAGCTCCGGAGCAAACAGGGCAATTTAGAGGTAAACAAAAGGAGAGGAAGTAGC
>NC_139981.1:11379946-11466884 GCF_963993115.1 Abramis brama
TGACACGCTGATATAGTTCCTAAGGGGAAATGTGATTTTCTCATGCTCATTTTGTTCTGTCATCTCTTCCATTTTTCTGAATTCTTCGCCTTCGGTTGTTCAGATGAAAGCAACGGGAAAAAGAAAGACCAGAGGCAGAGCATAGATACAAATACATTTGAAGGTGGTATCTTTAGTTCAAAGCAACACCCACAGTATTGTCAGGTACATTAGGCCCTATATCTCAGGATATTTACTGTCTTTATAAATTATGAATGTTTCATGCTATTTGCTGTAGAATAATATAAAATGAATGAACAAATGAAGCAAAAAACACTAATAAACAGCTGTTCTTCACCATCTTTGATATCTAGCTAAACTGGCACAAATAAGTAATGCAGCGAGACAAGACTAGAAGACTTCAGATGTCTTTACTCTCACTTGCATTTTTGGGGTGTGGAAACGCTGACGCTGAGAAATCAGGCCCCTGTGATGATTATTCCTGCAGGATACATTCCATCTGCCTGCCATCCGTCTCTGAACTGCAGATGATTTTCTTAGTGGACAGACTGTACAAATGCTCTTCTGTTCTCATTAGAGACCAGCAGTCAGAGCGTGACATCATGAAGGAGGAACAGAAGTCCCTCAGAAGAAAGAAGTAATAACTTAATTATTTAGCATACAGTACATTCTAATTATTGTTTTTGCACTTGTTTAATATGCTAAAGTCAAACGTTTAAGTTGGCAGCTTTGAAAGTTTAAAGTAGTTTTTAAAATGGAAAGTTAAAAAGTTTTGTTAGATAGATAGATAGATAGATAGATAGATAGATAGATAGATAGATAGATAGATAGATAGATAGATAGATAGATAGATAGATAGATAGATAGATAGATAGATAGATAGATGGGGTTGAGGAAGCAGTGGGGCTTGTGAAGAACTGTGTGATGTTTCTGATGAGGGAGGGAGAAAAACAGAGAATAAAAGACTAGAAGTGATGGTTTATCATCTTCATTGTGCCATTCACATTCATTCGATAATGGACAGAGGGGTGAATGGCCCTGGAAATGTCTGCGGAGTGAAAGGGGAGGACGCCAAAGGCTCCCCTGTGTGCCAGCGCTAAAGGCAAGTCTGCTTTGAAAATGGTTCTGTGGATATTGCCATAAAGACAGTCTTGGACAGCAACAGCAGATTCTAGCTGCAAGCCTGTAAATTTCAGGGCTCAGTGTTAATCTTGTCAGTATACATACAGTGTATGTATTGGACATTTGTGTTATCAAATAAATAAATAAATAAATAAAACAAAACTTGAATAAAAAAGGTTATTCTTTTTTTCGTTTAATAAATTATAAGACAGACATAGCATAAAAGTGGCAATTGTCAAAACATACATTTCATGAAAACTACATACTTTTCATGAAAACTACATTAGAAAAAATGAAACTTTAGAAAGAGATTAATCAGCTATATCCATTATATAAACAGTACAGAATAGTACTACACTCAAGCTCAGGGTGTCATACACACATACACACACATAAACACATATACATACATGTACATATATATGTATATATATATATATATATATATATATATATATATATATATATATATATATATATATATATATATGTAGATATACACCATGAACACATTGACCTTGAGCATGCATAGAAAGAGCTTACAGTCAGCAAGAGCATGTACAGCTATACACTCACCAGCCACTGTACACCTGTTCAACTGTTTGTTAACACAAACATCTAATCAGCCATCCACATGACAGCAACTCAATGCATTTAGACCTATGGACATGGTCAAGACGACCTGCTGAAGTTCAAACTGACGTCAGAATGGGTAAAAACTAAAAAGGGTGATTTAATTCACGTTGAACGTGGCATGGTTGTTGGTGCCAGACGGCTGGTCTGAGTATTTCAGATCTGATCTACTGAGATTTTCACACAATCATTCTGTTTACAGAGAATGGTCAGAAAAAAAAAGAAAATATCCAGAGCGGCAGTTCTGTAGTTGAAAATGCCTTGTTGATGCCAGAGGTCAGTGGAGAACGGCCAGACTTGTTTGAGCTGATAGAAAACCAGTAACTTCTCAAATAACCCCTCGTTACTTGGGCTCACCAAAATTGGACAATAGAAGATTAGAAAAAGGGGATCCAACCTGGCACTAGCAAGGTGAACCTAAAGTGGCTGGTGAGTGTATATTTTTAGCATATCTAATTAGAGAGAAAAAACAGAACCAATGAGAGAGAAGTCAACAGTATTCCATAAGAAAAATTCGATTAGAAAACATGTTAAACATGATGTCATTGTCTTTCTCTGGTGTCCTACAAAACAGTGTCTGTTCTACCTAATCTAAATATTTAATCACATGAGTGAGAGTGGACAGCAGCCATCATTTTTAAATGTGTTGTTATGTGCATAATGTCTTCCTCTCTTATTTTAACAGCAGCTGCGATGCCAAAGAGTCTAGAAGCTACTGTTGAGGGATATTAACATTTCCCTCTATATCTTTCTGCCCATATAGGCATTTCAGTTTTAGTTGACAGGTAGAGAGCACTCCTGCAGGGACTGTCCCTCTGATGTCCTTGTCCTCAAATAGCTGGACAAAGAAAATGGAAAATGAGAGTTTGGTATAGGGAGTTCGCTATAAATAATTTAAAGTGGTGTACCGTCATAAGAGAAGATTAGGGTTCAATTCCAGCTCCCCGAGTCAAAGCCAATGTTTAGTTAGGGTTCATGCACACACACATACACACAACAAGAGACAGACAGAGACAGACTGTTGGAACAGTTAAAAGAGAAATGTTAAATCCCTGAGGAGCAGTGCTAGTTTGGATCAGAAGAGAAGCACTTTCTCACTCACAGCTCTATTGGTTGATTCAGATGCAAACCGTGTCTGCAAATCAATAGTAGAGGAATGACTGCTGTTAAGTCAAACACCCAAAGAACCCTGGTGAGATAAGATCAGTCTGCAGTGATTCTGAACCATCTCTCAAGCACCCAAAATTAGACAGCCGTGACAGTTTTGGATCAGCCATCATTATCAAAAATGTCACCACTTCCGTTTCCAACTCTAAATTCTAAAAAGAGACAAATTTCTCATCATTTACCCATCCGCTTGACGTTCCAAACTCACATGACTTTCTTTCTTGATGTTTTTCAGGATGTCTAAGCAGCTCTATCACATTCAGTGGAAGCATTTGGTGACCAGGTGCAGGATTCTTGAAACATTCTTAAGAAGAAACTTGTTACTTTATTTAGAATAGTTAAGAATATTTTGTATTCACAAAAAAATATGTTTTAAAGATATAAAAAGATAACAGTCTTAATACAACACTTAAAAAGAATCCAAATTCTTAAAAACAAAATCATAAATCAGTCATAAATAATTTGCCGTAAATCCCCAAAAGTAATTAAGCGTAGCGTCAGTTCTGGTAGGTCACATTAGTCAAGCTTGCATCAGCTGACACTCTACCTATAGGAATACAACGCCCATCACTGTATACATATATAAGCTCCTTCAGTATTATCAACAGCTATCGCGTTTCTCAGGAGCAAATTACCCTCCTCCATCCCCAGATCTTCCTCTCGTCCAGTCAGGATTTGGCATTCTGATTGCCCTTGAATCAGAATAAATTCTCGAATGATGTTGTACTTTAAAATCTTGAATTAATGATATCTGCAATACATTCATGTTGGTTCTGTTTTGTTTACCTTATTGCTGCTCTCCCTGCTCTTATCCGCGCTAGGCTGCATGGATGCGCAGGGAGTTCTTGCCCAGAACAGAACCATACCGCCAATCCTAACTGTATGCTAATTGTCAATCGTATTTGACGATAGTGGTCCTGACAGAATGATTGGAGTTGGATTTATTGGATCTTTTCAAAAATTAAGCATTACAATTGTAATATACAATATTATAAAACTGACAATATATGTATATAAAAATGTAAATAACATATAAATATGTAAAATGTAAATATGTACAGTATATATGTAAAGTAACTACTAGAATATGTTAAATATATTCTAACATACTTTGTTTATTGAATGTTTGTGTTGTCCCTGTGAGTTGCCAACAGGAAGAGAGAGTCGGAAAGCTGATCCTTTCAACCTTTCTGTACTATATATAATTTATATATTATATATTATAATATTATATAAAATATTTCCTTAGGCAATACTCCCAGAAACTCAATAATGTGTCTGATAGATATTTTGAGTTTCTGAATGGATAAATGTATAATTAAGGGATTAGTTCACCCCCCCCCCCCCAAAAAAAAAAGATCTGTCATTAATTTCATTCCAAACCCGCAAGACTTTTGTTCATCTTCAGAACATAAATGTATATCTTTTTGATGAAATCTGAGAGCTTTCTGTCCCTCCATTGACAGCCTAGGCAACTGACACTTTAAAAAGTTCATAAAAAGATCATAAAACTAATCCATATAAATTGAGAAGTTTAGTCCAAGTTTTCTGAAGAGACACGATCACATTATATTTATAACAGATATAACAGATTTAATTCAGGCTTTTATTCACATATAAACATTGATCAGCGAACATAAACAGAAGCTCAACTGAACCTGCTTGATGCAAAAACATGCAGCGTATAACACACGGGAATGAACCTCATTGGTTCTTGCAGAATCTCAAATGTGCTGCGTAAAACACGAAAACGAACCTCATTGGCTCTTTTTTTTTTTCATATTTTATTTAAAGCTTTTCACATTTTTACAGAACAACCCCCCCACCCCATGCCAGCAAATAAGTAACAAGTAAATAAAAATAAAAAAACAATAATGATAAATGCCTATATATACATATGTATAAGAATGACTGGGTTAGAAATATTGGGACATTTTGAAACAAATAGAGAAACCTGGGTAAGGTAACCATTTTGATTGCGTTGACACGACCAATCATTGTTAAAGGGAGTACTCGCCAAGTCTCTACATCACTCTTCAGTTTGTCTATCATAACTTTGTGATTTGTTTCATATAAACTTTTGAAATGTCTAGGGACAGTGATACCAAGATATTTTAATTCACTTACAGTTCTAAAGGGGAGGTTATTAACAAAAACTGGATCCATCGTATCATATAATGGCATAAACTCACTTTTCTGCCAGTTAACAGTATATCCAGAAAGGGTACCAAACTCCCTAATTAGGTCGAACAAGAAAGGCAGAGATCTCTCTGGCTCTGAAAGAAAAAGAAGAACATCATCCGCATATAACGAGATCTGGTGTTTAACACCCCCCATCGTAACAGGAGAAATATGCGAATGATTTCTTATACTTATCGCTAAAGGTTCCATCGCGATAGCAAAAAGTAAAGGGCTCAGTGGGCAGCCCTGACGGATACCACGATGAAGGCGGAAAGAGGGTGATCTGTTATTGTTTGTGAGAACAGAGGCAGAGGGGCAAAGGTACAACATCTCAACCCACAAAGAAAAATGTTGTCCCAGTCCAAATTCTTCGATGGTGCTTAATATGTAGGACCATTCCACACTGTCAAATGCTTTATTAGCATCCAAGGCTAGAATGGCTATTTTATCATGTTTTCCTTTACTCCTATACACAATGTTCATGAGCCTACGTACATTATGAAAAGAAAATCTCCCGGGAATAAAGCCTGTTTGGTCTTCATGTATTATTGAACTGATACATTTACTTAACCGATTTGCTAAGATTTTAGTAAATATTTTAAGGTTATTACCGAGGAGGGAAATGGGTCTATAAGAGGAAGGGTCCGTATTATCTTTATCTTTCTTTAAAATCAATGCAATATTGGCCGAATAAAGTGTTTCTGGTAATTTTTTGTTTTCAATAGAATTCTTAAACATCCTTAACATCAAGGGGCCAATTTGATTAGAAAAAGCTTTATAAAATTCTATGCAGAAACCATCTGGACCCGCCGCTTTCCCATTGGGAAAACTTCTAATAGCTGTAAAGACTTCTTCCAATGTAATGTCTGAATTTAAGTTTTCCCTCGCATATCTGTACTTTGAGAGGAATATAATTCCTGATAGAATTCCCGGAATACATTATTTATTTCTGTTGGTTTACTGGTCAAGGCCCCGGATTTTAACTTGATGGTTTTCTATGGTTCTACTAGCTTGTATGCCCCTAAATTGACGAGCTAACAAGCGGTTGGGTTTGTCACCTAGTTCAAATTGTCTCTGCTTTATCTTTGATAAAAGGGTACTAATTTGGCCAGATAAGAGTGTATTATATTCATATTTTAGCTTCATAATACTCGCCAAAGTTAAATTGGACGATGTGAGTTTGAACTGATACTCTAGCACTGGCAGCTCTGTCTCAATTTCTGAAAGTCTTTTGCCCCTCTGCTTTTTCAGTTCTGCTTGAAAAGCTATAATTTGGCCTCTAATGACAGCTTTAAGAGCTTCCCATAATGTTGAATCAGACACATCCCCCTTATCATTCAGAGTAAGAAATTCAGCAATATGGGTGGCAATAGTTTCCTTAAAACGGTCCTCATTTAACAGAGTGGGATTAAAACGCCAAGAATAGGGGGAGTTTTCAATCCCAAAGTCTACCGCAATAGAAACCGGGGAGTGATCAGATATTAGAATATTATGATATTTAGAGGATAAGATCTTGGAGGTTAACTTGAAATCAGTTAACAAATAGTCAGTCCTTGTATATGAGTTATGAACATTAGAAAAAAAAGAATAGTCTTTGTCAGTAGGGTGCTGAAGCCTCCAAATATCAAGTATATTAAGTGAATGAATGAGATTATTAAGAACAGTAGCTGAATTAGAAGGTTTGGGAGGGCTGGGGGAGTGCCTATCCATAAAAGGATCCAAGATGCAATTGAAGTCCCCTCCAATAATAAGATGAGTGGAGTCGACATCAGGAATGATATTAAAAACAGATCGGAAAAAATGTGGGTCATCAAAATTAGGAGCGTATAAGTTCACAAATGTAACATGTTTCTCTAAAATTGTGCCAGTCACAATAAGATAACGACCATTGATATCCTGTTTAGTGGACAAATGTTGAAAGGGAATATTCTTGCTTATTAATATAGACACTCCACGGGCCTTTGAAGAGAAAGCAGAGTGGTACATTTGGCCTATCCACCTACATCTAAGTCTGTGAGCACAGGAATGCTTAATATGAGTCTCTTGTAGGAACAATATGTCTGCATGCAAAGAGTTCAAATGCGTGAAGACTTTAGATCTTTTAACAATATCATTTAAACCACGCACATTACAGCTCAGAATATTCAAATGCTTCTTAAGGGAGCTCATCTAAGTGTAGCTTGGGGTAAACCACAGGGTAAAATAAGTGACAATTAAGTACAGGCAAAGGCATTGTTAGATGTGCAAAACAAACAAAAAAACAAATACAAAGATAAGCTGGCATAATTTTAACCCAATAAACTCGCATCTCGAACCCCCGCGGAAATCAGAATACCCCATTTAAACGTGGGACAGCCGAACAGGACACAAAGAGGAGGGGAATAAAAAAGATAAAGCGAAAAAGAAAACAAAAATCGATCGACGACTTAACTGCTTTTAACCTAACAACAACACACAGCTCTGCCTCCACTCGTAATAGTAAGGAAAAAAACTTAGCGTATAAATAAACGAATGAACATTCTGTATAACGTTACCATAAACAAACACAAAAGCATACACACATGAACAATCTTCAGACATTACTGACCTGGTCATTTTTTAGTCCTTAATGACAAAATATAAGGGTGGCCCGGCTGATCCGTCAAGAGTTATATATCTAAATATATAAAAAGTCACGCTTAACGAGTCCATGGATTGCGCAGGCCATCAGTAGCTAGGAATATCCTAGTGTCTTACCATGATGTACCACAGTAATCTGCTTCGCGATCCATCACCGTAAGAGATCGGCCTCCTGCAGGGACGAAAATATTTTCTTTGTCTTCTCATGAGTGAAGATGAGACGGGCAGGATACAGCAGACCATATTTTATTCCTTTAGCTCTTAGTTTCTCCCGTGCACCGTCAAACTGCTTCCGTTGGGAGGACACCTCTGCTGGAAAGTCCGGGAAGATACTGATTCGACCCCCGTCGAAAGAGAGCGGGCTTTGGTTACGGGCAAGCCGCAGTATTTCAGTCTTAACAGTATCATGATGAATCCTGGCAATCATAACACGAGAATGAACCTCATTGGCTCTTGCGGAATCTCAAACGTGCTGCGTAACACACGAGAATGAACCTCATTGGTTCTTGCGGAATCTCAAACGTGCTGCGTAACACATGAGAATGAACCTCATTGGTTCTTGCGGAATCTCAAACGTGCTGCGTAACACATGAGAATGAACCTCATTGGTTCTTGCGGAATCTCAAACGTGCTGCGTAACACACGAGAATGAACCTCATTGGTTCTTGCGGAATCTCAAATGTGCTGCGTAACACACGAGAATGAACCTCATTGGTTCTTGCGGAATCTCAAACGTGCTGCGTAACACACGAGAATGAACCTCATTGGTTCTTGCGGAATCTCAAACGTGCTGCGTAACACACGGGAATGAACCTCATTGGTTCTCGCACATCAAGTGAACATGCTTGAGCTTCCATTTACCATATTAGATGTGTCTGTTGATTAATGTTTATATGTGAATATGAGACTTAAATTTAATCAGACAATTTGGACTAAACCATTCAGTTCATATGGATTAGTTTTAAGATCTCTTTATGATCTTTTTGAGGCATCAAAATGCTAGTTGTGTAGCTGTCTGGAGAGGACAGAAAGCTCTCAGATTTCATCAAAAAGATCTTCATTTGTGTTCCGAAGAGAAATGAAAGTCTTATGGGTTTGGAACGACATGAGGGTGAGAAATGAATGACAGAATTCAGATTTGTCAGTAGCTACACTACTGTCATTTTATTCTTAAGAAACAAAATGTTGGAGAGGCTGCACTGCATGTCTGCACTGCAGAGCAAATGCGTGGAGCTTACATCTAGCTCTGGAGTGAATGTAATTTGGGCATAATGGGTGGAGTTAGAGTATCCAACAACACCCTAACCCTACGCACAACTCTATCCCTCCACCCCATTAGACGTCCAGAGTGGTGGACGTCATTTGACTCTGCAGTGAGCACCACTTGAAATGTTCTTAAGAGAATATTTGAGGGTTTTTTTTTTTTTCTTCCAAGAATTGCACTTACTGTAGGAACATTCTAATTAACTTCTTAGAATTTATCTTAAAAGGATAGTTCACCCCCAAAATGGAAATTGCCATCATTGACTTGCTTTCTTCTGTAAAACACAAAAGAAGATGTTTAATATTTGAAAAAGTCCAGTGTTGTTTGGACTCTTCAAAATATCTTCTTTTTGTTCAGTTTTGGAACAAATCTAAATGAAAAGAGTTTTCACTACCAGTTTTTACTACCTCCAAAGAAGTCCATTAAACTCATGCCATATATTGTACAGGTAATCAAGACAAAGCCAGGCCACAGCAGGTGAATGAGTTACATATTTAATTTATTCATAACTTTCTTAATACACATTCAAGCTTGTGTTCGTCATTCTTCTTCTATTCACTCCTTATCACTTCAGTTTCCACCCTAGCAGTCTCAGTAAGCATAGCACTGAATAACATGACACCACGCAATATTTTGTAAGTAGCCATATTACAGTATTCCTCTCACATCTCATTCTCATTCCTTTATGCATGCCGAGTGGTGACAGACACATGGATGGAAAATCTGGTCTGTTAATTTAAAGGTTGTAAGTTCAACCCAAGTGGGGTTCACCCAGAAATGAAAAGCTGCTGAAATCACAGTCCTACTCTATCACCATAGTGACAATTGTATCTGAGAGCAGGACACTCGACCTTCCAATTAGTGTACTGTATTGCTCAAAATGATAAGCGTCTACAAGCAGACCATACAGATGAACAAAAATTGTTTGTAAATATCGTTTGTTCAGTAAGTCATTCAGTCTTCCATGATCTTGTGAAGTGACGTATATAGCCAAAAGCATGTTGCCATGGCTAATATGCTATTGAGCTCTTGACTGCAAATAACATAATCTACAATATTCTCTCAGATCTAATGTAACACTTTGAATCAAATATATTCATAACCGAGGACTGGTTTATTTTTCTCCACTTACATCATGACCTTAATGTTTGTTACCCTGGACATTGTGTGTATATATGTATTTTGTGAGAGACTGTGCAGTCTTACACACTGTGTGTGTGTGTTTGTATCTAGGTAATGAGCAGATCTGCAGGTGACACTGTCTATAGCCTCAGCATACTCCTTAGTGGGGGACAGCAACAGAGAGGAGATTCTCATTATTTTCAGCAGAGTGAGTAAATGAAAGAGCAAGTCGTTAAAGCCAATGAGTGAGCAAGCTAGTGACTAAAAGAGTGAGCGAGCAAGTAAGCGACTGACTGAATGAGTAAGTTAAAGAGAAAATGGAATGTTATTTGATGGCAAAAGCCCAGATTTGGACAGCCGGAATGGAAATATTTAGAATCTCATTCATATTTGAACAGCTTCACAGAGGGAAGTGAATTTTTGCTCAGAACCGAATTGCACTCCAAATCTATTCTCTTCAAATGCCAAAACAAGCCAGCAAACAAAAAATAAATAAACATGATGGAAAAAAAAAGAAAAAAAAAGAAAAAAAAAGAAAGATGGATGGGTCTGTTTCAGATCCATCCATCCATCAACACAGACCAATTCGCAAACATTCAGTTATTCCATCACTTTGTATTATTCTACTATTTGAAGCTGCATGATCTTTGTGTAAGTCTCATCCATGTGACATTTGCATCTTGACACAAAAAGACCATTGGACGCACATTCTAAATACAGATTAATCTGATTTATGATTTGCCAACCTTGAGGCATTCTGGCATTCATTCTGTTTATCCTTTTTATGTGTGAAATTCACCTTGAGCACAAACACATCTGTGGCCTGTATTCCCCCTTTTCTGCAAGAACACTCTGTAGCCTTAGTTACAATCCACAGTTGAAGAGAATTCTTGGGGTGAATATATAGAGATAGAAAGGAAGGAGACTGAGAGACGGGAAATGTTTTCCACAAATGAGTAAGTTTCATAAGAAGCATTCTTTTATTTTTTGACCTTCAAAATATAACTTACTATCTCTTTTTATTTTTTACAGATTGCCCAGAGGAGACTAAAAGAACAAAGCATATAAGTGCTTCACATTGTACAACCAGATCACCACTATGTGCCACTTTAGAGTCCTTTCTAAGAACTTATATATGAAGATGTGTACTGAGAAAGATGAGAGAGAGGCAAATCCATTAGAAGAGCACATGAACCTGATCTCTTCTATCTAGCATGTGTTTATATATAGATCAGGTTCTGATCTTTATATAGATATATATTAACTGGAATGTTGCATTTATGGTGTTCAGAGGAAGTAATTTGTGGTGAAATTAGAGAAAACATTTAAATGTTCTGAAAATGTTTAGAACGAAAAAAAAGAAAAAAAAGAAAAAAAAGAAGAGAAGCTCAAATTATCCAAGTAGTTACAGAGTCCAATCAACATTATGCTCAGTTAAAACAATTTCACATTTCAAGTTGAGAAACTGAAATTATGTTCATTTCACTTATTTCACTAACTGAAATTCACTAACTTTGTTGACTACACTTAAAATTGACTACACTTGTTTGTTGTGTAAAGTTGTAAAGTGTACAAAAGTTGTACACTTTACAACTGTACAAAAAAGTGTACAAAAGTTGTAAAGTGTGTAAAGTGTAAAGTTGACTACACTTGTTTGTTGACTACACTTAAAATGTTAAGGCAGCACAAACACTGACTTTCATTTTTAAGTTGAAACAACAATTTCTTAATTATTATTATAATTTTTTATATGTATATTTTTAACAGTGTATCAATACATAATAAGGAGACTGTTGGCATTGTGGACGCATCTCCCTACATACAGTGCAACAGTGCCTGCCCACTTTTTCAGCGGTGTTGGTTCAGGAAGAATTTTTATTTTTTTTAATCAGACAAAAACAAGTACAAGACTGTGTACTTAATGGCTTCAGTGAGAGAAATATAAAAATGTTGATAATATACGTTGATTATATACATAGTTTGTTGCAAAATATATTATACTCACGTTAGGCCTATATATTACTCACGTTTACTCGTGCTCATCAGTTCCATCAGTTAACTGTCGGAGTTACTGGAGTATATACTCCGGGATATTGTTTATTCCGAAAGCGAGTAACTTTAAAAAACTGGATCAGCGCTGACTCTGTTTTGAACGATTCAGTTCGATTTGGTGAACTGGTTCGACCGGTTCACAAAAAAAAAAAGAACCGGTTCAAAAGAACGATTCGTTCATGAACCGTTACCGAACATCACTACCGTTGTCACGTCACGGAGCAATATGGTTTGGAGATGTGTGTTCGGTTGCTCAAACGCTCGAGTTTTATGCCGTTTTCAGAATGAAATGGCTAGAATTTATTTACACCTCTAACGTTCCTATTGCATCCAACGTATCAGCTCTCGGATTCGTTTCCATGGTGCTGTCAAGTACGACTCGCAGTCTGTGAGGTAAACTAAAAGCTATTGACTATTTGAAAAGGTGGAGGAGCCATTCAATATGTCCCACCTAAGCGTACTGTTTCAGTTGAAATTACGTCAACGCATATGACATTTGACAAACAAAGCTGCGCGTTTCAAGGCACTTCAGTGGGCCTTTAAAAGGTTAATTTCTCACCCTCATGTAGTTCCAAACTTGTAAGACTTTTGTTCATCATCAGAACACAAATGAAAAGATTTGAAATCTGAGAGCTTTCTGTTCCTCTATTGACAGCTACGCAAGTGCCACTTTCAAGCCCCAAAAAGATCTTAAAAAGATTTTACTTTATTTATCTTCTAAAGATGAACGCATGTCTTGTGGAAGACATGATTGTAAATAATTAATGACAGCATTTGAATTTTTGGGTAAACTAAGTCTTTTAACTTCACATTTAAAAACATTTTCCACGGGTGTGAATCTCTCTTATCTTATATGACGTTTCATTCTGTTCTTGTTTCGACAGTGAAAAGGAAACCATGGGAACCAGTGTGCAGGTTGCAGGGTTTGTAGAGGAGGTATGTGATAATTGATTGCTTTTGAAGTTCATTGATTATTTTTTTGACCAATACCAGCAAGTAGTCTCCAGTGGGTCTCATACAAACAGCACCTAAATTGTAAATTAAGCTAGCCTGTGCAGTGCCTCATCCCCCCTGTCCTTCCTTACCTGACCTGACTTTAATTTAGTCCAGAAAAATTAACACAAGGCTTGAATGTTCCTTGCATTGAAAAACATGGGCAGATGGTAATGTTTTATTGATACAGATTGATGCAACCTGCACACAAAGAATGATTTTTTTTTAATAGTAATTAATCTTGTGTAGTGGATATTTGCCATTTCTGGTTTCTGTTCAAGTAATTGAGACAAGATCCGTTGTTGCTGCAGCGAGCTGGTTTTACTCCGATGCAATAAAGCTTTATTTCTGACAACACGTGGACCAAACAGAATGACAGTTATATATCTAGAGGAGGAAAATCATAATCTTTTTGACACATCAAAACATGCATTATCAGTATTTTTTTTTTCATCATTATTATTATTATTTTATTTTATTTTTTACATGAGCAGGCTGAACACACATTTTACACATCCTCATGTTTAGTATCGGTGATGATACAGTATTTGACCTCCTCCATAGTGCTTTAAAGTAGAATATTCTGTGTAGAATTCAATTGGGTTGGATGCGATGTGGTCTGGTACTGTATATGATCTACTTTGGTTTCCACTGCAGTGTTTTGTGTGCCACTGATACAAATTTCAATTTGTAGAAGTACACTAGCAAAGATGACCTTAAAGTTCTCTCTCTTCTTATATACATACCTTATATATTCATGACTTCTGTAATGGTTTTTACCCTTGTGTAACCTGAGGAATTTGACACAAATTCTGCTTTTTTTCTCCCCACAATTTTTGATATTCAATAATCATATGGAGTGGTGTTTTGGTCCAATGAGATGTAAAAAAATTCAATCATTTCCTCACCTCATTGTTGTTCCAAACTTGTATTACTTTATTTCTTCTGTGAAACACATGAGAGTATCTTTGAAAAAAAATGTCATGGCGATCTTTTGTTTACAATGAAAGTAATGGAGTCCAAATGTAAATCATCTTATTGTACAGTAAATGCTTCAAAAATGAAAGAAATGATAGTGGATCCAAAAAGATTAGGTGATTATAGCCCAGTTATCATTCATGATAATATCATTGAGCAGGTGGATACCTACATGTATATGTATCTAGGTGTGGTCATTGATTGTTCATTTACTTGGAAAGCCCACATTGATTATCTTTGTTCAAAATTCCAGCAACGATTGCATTTTTTAAGAAGACCTAGGCTGTTTGGTGTAAATCAGAGAATTATTTCGGTCCAATTGAAATCACAGCTTGCACGTCTTGTTAAAACTGCAATGAAAGTTAAGTGTGTAAGAGAGTACACATCACTTCAATCAATGTATGAATCGTTGGTTTTTAAGAATGCACAGACAATAATGAGTGATTCAAGCCATGTTTTATTTCCAATGTATCAGCTTCTGCCATCAGGGAGACGTTACAGAGTCCCACTTTGTAAGAGTAACCGTTACAAAAAAATCATTTATTCCTGTATCTATTAATATGTTTTTTTTTCCTTCTTTCTTTTTGGTTGTGTGTGTATGTATGTTGTGTACTACTGCAGCTTTGAGCCCATGACACATTTCCTGAAAAAGGACAACAAGTATACTAACTAACTAACTAACTAAACCAAGTGACCGATAAAAGTGCTACTTGTAATCACTGCTGGTTGCAACAAAATTCAAAATTCTGATACCTTTAAGATACGGCTCAACACTGTCCCTGCGATTTGCCCCATACTTTTGCCCTTATTCACCCTCAAGGTCACTCTTATTTGTGAGAAAAAAGAAAGCCACATCACATCAAGATCATCATTATATTGTAGCTTTACGTTGATCAGTGGAAACCCAACAAATGTATTCCATGTCTTCAATGGTCCCTCTCACATGCCATCATTCATCCATCCTAGTTGCTGTGGGAGTTTTCCAGTCATTAGGACCTTGTCCCCTCAGGGCTACTGTTTTGAAAACACCCTGATGAAAAGACTTTGCTCATTTACAGCCTGTCGATTACTGTCACCACTCTAAATGGAGAAGTGTGTTTGGTTATCTGTTCGACAGAACCTGAAGGCTAGTGTGGTCCAAAAAGAATGTTTTCTTGATGCACAGTTCCTGACCTTTAGTTGACTGGTTTCATTTGGTCTGAATCTGTATGCATTTAGCAGTCATGGCATTGTGTTAACCTTCTGACCTGCTTCTTGCGTCATGTTGTTTTTTTTGTCTTATTTTTCATTATTAATTTCCCTGACCGGATCATGTCTTTCTCTCAGCCACCTTTGTAATGTTTCGTCATTCTGTAGCAGAAAATGTCACAATATTGGATGAATGACCTTTTTAAAGCTCTGTCGACTTGCTCTAATCCTTCATCTTCACTGTGTGATCTTCCATCTGTGACCTCTGCACATTCATTCTCAGCCTAATCACCTCCACCATAACACATTCCCTCACTCATCTGGACAGATGAGAGTTACGTTATCTACGATGTATGGAAATAATCAGGGATCTCTCTTGGCCTAAATGCATATGGGTTTGTGATCTCTCAGTGATATCTGCTTATCCTTTTGTGTATACTTAGGCTACTACCTCTGAAGAAATCTCTGCTTTTTGTTCTGGCATCATGACATAGCATTGAATAATATTGATCAAATTTGCAACAGCAGCATTTTGTGTGAAGCAAGATGTTGTGAATGTTTCCTATCTAGATATTTGAAGAAAGGGATCACCCCTTCATTTGCTTACCATAATGTTGTTACAAAAACCTGTATTACTGTCTTTCTACTTTGGAGCACAAAAGAAGATGATGAAAAATGTCTTGATGCTTTTTGTCTATAAAATGAAAGTCAATGGGGTCCAATGATGTTTGTGGTGCCGCAATTTTCTTCTTTTTGTGTGCGTGTTCTTTAGAAGAAAGATCCTGACAGATGGCAATTCATTCTTGCCTGATTTAGTGCTTATTTGTAGACTTCTGCTTGTCCACTCGCCGTTTGAGGATTGACCACAGGTTCTCTATGGGATTAAGATCTGAAATTTTAGATCCATGACCAGGCGACTCCCCATTGTAATGATCTCCAAGCCACTTCATTATCACTCTTTCCTTGTGACGTGGTGCTCCATCATGCTGGAAAATGCACGGATCATCACCAAATTGCTTCTTGGTCATCGGGAGAAGTTGCTCTTGCTGGGCCTTTTGACACCATTGTTTATTCCTGGAAGTGTTTTTGGGAAGAATTGTAAGAGAGCCCACTCCCTTGGATGAAAAGCAACCTCACACATCGATGGTCTCAGGATGCTTCACTGTTGGCACACACATAACGTTCATCTTTTCTTCTCCAGACAATCAATTTTCTTGATGTCCAAAACAGTCGGAAGGGGGCTTCATCAGAAAAATTTACTTTGCACCAGTCTTTTTGCTGTCCGATCCTTGTGCTTCCTGCAGAATTTCAGTCTATCCTCAAATATTATTATAAATATTTTTGATTTTTTTTGTAGAGACATTTTAATTTTTTTTTGTTTTTGCCACTGTGCCTCACTGTGTGTGCAGATGCACTCACACCCACTTGCTCCTAATATTGAGCAAGCTCTGCACTGGTGGACGGCTCTGACACAATTGACCCTTCGCAGGGAGTTTGATTGACAGGCGATCTGACCAATCATAATTCGCCGAATCCGCCATTTTTGTCCGACAAAGTATTCAGGAGAGTTAATAGAATAACGTTGGAGGATTTGAACTTGAAAAACGGTATGTTCTGACGTCTTTCCGCGGTTAAAACAACATTCCTTCTTGTTGTTTTAACATGTTCATTTATGTTTATTTTATGCTATAAATGAACCAGAAGGAAGAGATGATCGGTTCACGAGCAGCTTTAAACTGAGGCTCTACAGCGATCTGTCAGACACATTAAAGAGCCTCAAAATGGTATTTATTGTTTAAATTTCGTTAAAAAAATACCAAATTTGTCCTTTCTATCAGCGTGTTGTCAGTATCCTCTCTGCACCGTAATGTATTTTTCACTGCATGAGAACATGGTGGGGCGTGAGAGCGGCGTGGCTTGTCGGACATAGCAACAGTAACTAAAGGGGCGGGTCTTTGCGAACGGTCAATTCTGTAGCTGACTCCTCAGGAGGAGACAGTCCTGGCACTTCATGGACACCCTGGGATGTCCTGAAGCCTTCTTCACTGCAGTTGAAAGTTACTTTCTCCCTGAAGGTCTTGATGATCCAGTAAATGGTTCTTTCAGGTGCAATATTCTCTGTCCTTGCATGTGACACCATTTTGATACAATGCAATGATGGCTGCATGTCTTTTCTTTGGAGGTAGCCATTGCTAACACAAGTACACAATGATTGGATGCACCTCTTCTGGTCATTTTGTTCCAGGGCCAAAAAACAAAAAGTGTTTTTTGTTTGTTTTTGTTTTTGTTTTTTTATTAAAATGTATATGACCTCTCTGCACAGTAAGCTAGAAACAATGTGTATGAACACCATGACAGCTGAAGCAGCAAACTTTGCGAAACACAAAATGTATGGAATTGTAAACACACCCAACATTTTTTTTTATATATATACAGTGAGGAAAATAAGTATTTGAACACCCTGCTATTTTGCAAGTTCTCCCACTTGGAAATCATGGAGGGGTCTGAAATTGTCATCGCAGGTGCATGTCCATTGTGAGAGACATAATCTAAAAAAAAAAAATCCAGAAATCACAATATATGATTTTTTAACTATTTATTTGTATGATACAGCTGCAAATAAGTATTTGAACACCTGTCTATCAGCTAGAATTCTGACCCTCAAAGACCTGTTAGTCTGCCTTTAAAATGTCCACCTCCACTCCATTTATTATCCTAAATTAGATGCACCTGTTTGAGGTCGTTAGCTGCATAAAGACACCTGTCCACCCCATACAATCAGTAAGAATCCAACTACTAACATGGCCAAGACCAAAGAGCTGTCCAAAGACACTAGAGACAAAATTGTACACCTCCACAAGGCTGGAAAGGGCTACGGGGAAATTGCCAAGCAGCTTGGTGAAAAAAGGTCCACTGTTGGAGCAATCATTAGAAAATGGAAGAAGCTAAACATGACTGTCAATCTCCCTCGGACTGGGGCTCCATGCAAGATCTCACCTCGTGGGGTCTCGATCCTAAGAAAGGTGAGAAATCAGCCCAGAACTACACGGGAGGAGCTGGTCAATGACCTGAAAAGAGCTGGGACCACCGTTTCCAAGGTTACTGTTGGTAATACACTAAGACGTCATGGTTTGAAATCATGCATGGCACGGAAGGTTCCCCTGCTTAAACCAGCACATGTCAAGGCCCATCTTAAGTTTACCAATGACCATTTGGATGATCCAGAGGAGTCATGGGAGAAAGTCATGTGGTCAGATGAGACCAAAATAGAACTTTTTGGTCATAATTCCACTAAACGTGTTTGGAGGAAGAAGAATGATGAGTACCATCCCAAGAACACCATCCCTACTGTGAAGCATGGGGGTGGTAGCATCATGCTTTGGGGGTGTTTTTCTGCACATGGGACAGGGCGACTGCACTGTATTAAGGAGAGGATGACCGGGGCCATGTATTGCGAGATTTTGGGGAACAACCTCCTTCCCTCAGTTAGAGCATTGAAGATGGGTCGAGGCTGGGTCTTCCAACATGCCAATGACCCGAAGCACACAGCCAGGATAACCAAGGAGTGGCTCTGTAAGAAGCATATCAAGGTTCTGGCGTGGCCTAGCCAGTCTCCAGACCTAAACCCAATAGAGAATCTTTGGAGGGAGCTCAAACTCCGTGTTTCTCAGCGACAGCCCAGAAACCTGACTGATCTAGAGAAGATCTGTGTGGAGGAGTGAGCCAAAATCCCTCCTGCAGTGTGTGCAAACCTGGTGAAAAACTACAGGAAACGTTTGACCTCTGTAATTGCAAACAAAGGCTACTGTACCAAATATTAACATTGATTTTCTCAATGATTTTTTTTTTTAGATTATGTCTCTCACAGTGGACATGCACCTACGATGACAATTTCAGACCCCTCCATGATTTCTAAGTGGGAGAACTTGCAAAATAGCAGGGTGTTCAAATACTTATTTTCCTCACTGTATATAGACATGCAAGGACATTGCTGCAGAGAATATTGCACCTGAAAGAACCATTTACTGGATCATCAAGACGTTCAGGGAGAAAGTAACTTTCAACTGCAGTATATATATATATATTTGAATAGTTCTTTGAATAGTGGGAATTTTTCTGTCATATTCTTAATTTTAGTGCTTTCTGCTCGAATGGCACGCATATGTGTTTATGTGTTTCTTCGTATTTCCTTCAGACAGGGGGGCATTGGCTTTTAAAGGCTCTCAGGAGTGCCTGACAGACAAAGTGCTTTCTCCTCAGTCTTAGGAACAGGACTATGTAGGCGTACGGCTTTGGGGTTTATAACATGGAACAAGAAAGGCTGGAAATGGGGTTTAGTGGAAGGATAAAGTGTAGATGTGTGACATAGTAAGCAAAGGAGATGTAGTGTGTTTGTGTATGTGTGGGCGCACAAACTCATATGCATGGAGATGCATGTGGCCCTCGGCAGGAGTGGTCTAATCATTGATTTGATGTGAACTGGCAGTTTGATGCATCCTAAATCAGACAGGTAGAAACACACACATCTCTGTCAGTCATTTAATGAGTAGCATTAGCTTAGAGATACATGCTGGTTGAGAAAACATTCATTTGGAGCTACGCTCACCAGTCAAGCGTGTACTACAGAACTACAGAATTCTCACTGAGCAGAAGCAAAGCCTTTAGCAGGATAATATTAAGGGAATATAGTATGTTAGAGCAAGGATGGATAAATGAAATTAGTAAGCTGCTGTCCTGCTTTGATGTTATGTGATCACATTGTACCACACACAGGGTCCAAAATGAACACCCACTAACCGCCCCAAGAAATTTAAATGACAGTTTCAATGACAGCTGGCTGAAGGAGGAGAAATATAAAATATAACAAGAAGCACTGCGTAATTCTTAGTATGCAAAAACTACACCAATGTCTGTGCTAATTAGCCTTCAGTAGACATTCTAAAGGTGACCTGAGACAAATATTTCGTTAACTTGAAATTACTTCAGAATTTCAAGGTAAGATTTAGATTTACTTTTCACATAATGTTAGTTCATAAAACCACAACTTTTCGTCAGTGCGAGATTGTGGTTTGAGCTGCATTTTTGTGGTCTGGGTTTAATCATCCAGCTATGTTAATTGCACAGAAATGGAATATCTGTGTTGCTCAGACCATTTCACACAGATTGTATAGTCATGATGTAAAGTTGTGTAAGTTTCTGTACAGTATATGTGACAGTTTTGTCACTGTAAGGCAAACACGGAGAACTAGAACAGAAAAAGCTAACAGTAAGGGGTAGGCCTAATGTTTATTTCTCGAGGTTGTGAAAGGCGGTCATTATCTTATGCTGTCAGGTTGTACCTAGTGTAATGGATGCATGTATAGTGAAGTCTGATCTCTCTGCAGTTTCTTGTACTGAGTTTATGGCAGTGGTAAAAAAAAAGTTAAAATATCAAGGGCACCTCATTTCACACCACTTGCAAATGTCATGTAAATATAGATATGTGTAAATGTGTTCACTAAATGGACAAAGGTGTTTTATGTTCTCTCTTTCTTAATTTGCTCAGAACAATGTGAATTCAGTCTGGCATTATTTTCTTTCTTACAAGGAACACAAAAGATGCTAAGCAGAACGCAAAAGCAATTTATTAAACCAGGAAAATTAAAACCCAGGACTGTGATTAAGGTAGGATGATTAACACTGGAATGCTTAAAAAAAAGTGCAAAATGCACAATACATTTATTATAAAATTAGTCTTGTGCTATATTATAATAATCAAACTTGCCGTGTTCGTTTGTCTGCTTAACATATCCTTTTGTATTTCACAAAAGAAAGAAAATAATATAGGGCTCTGATAATTAAATTTTTTTGTGTGTGTGCGTTTTTGGTACCTTTAATTTGTAATGCATTTTTGGGATTATTTGCTGGAGGACTTTTTTTTTGTCTCAAATGGATTGGATTTATTGGATGTTAGATCCAGGTCATCTGTGTTGCAACAGTACAATCAGGTGCTTTTTAAAGGTGCACTCTGTGATTTCTACTTAACACACATAAAGCAATATGTAAGTAGTACTTGAAATGCTTAAGGTCAAGTTTACTTAGATGAGCTGAAGACTCCTTATAAAATCACTTGAACACCAGAATGCTACTGCCATGTTCCAGATGAAGTTGTATATAGGAATACAGGAGTTGAAATTTCCCACTTCCAACCTCAGCAGATTACAGTCAATCACAATTGTATAGGCCTACATTGTGTTGACAAAGCATGATGGTGCTATTACTCACCAAGACCATTTCGTTTTTAACTGCCAAGGTAAGATTATATATTAGTTTATAATTATTATATAAGCTATATACGTTACAGTATATAAATATATGTAAGTAATAATTTATGTCTTCTCAGAAATAGGCTTTTACACATTTTCTTGGTTCTGCTGTCAGCATTGCATTTTTTTGGTCATATGTGACTAACATTTGTCTATAGTAGTAGTAGTAATAATAATAATAATAATAATAATAAATGGAATGATGCGTCTCACTCAAGTTGTTGTTGATCGATTTCAGTAACCTGACTGTAAATTGAGGCTTTCACTTGTGGAATTAATTATGGCCCATGGGAAATGGCATATTTGTACAGTTGTGTTGGTAACTTAAAAACTTTTGCTTCTGTGGGATGATACATCTGCACCCGCTAGGTGTCAGTATAAGTCCAAGAGGGCTGCCATATCAGCCAGCACAACTTAAACAAGAAAATATGGAGTACACCTTTAAAATGAGTTCGAACCAGCAAGAAACAATCCAGAATCTCTGTTGTCTTTAAATATTAAAGTGTTATCCACTCCATTTAATTACTACGCTTTATTGTTGCACTACAGTCTATTCTAAAAATACCACCCATTAGACACTGCACAAAACTCCTAATTCTTACCATCCATTAATTTAACTCGTTTTCTCTCCCTCTTCCAGTTGTCACAGTATCTTAGACATGAGGAGGGACTGGTTGCATGATTGACAGTCCTGAAAGAGAGATGCTGAGACTCACTTTGTTTACAGCAGTCAGTAATCTCTTTTCTGCTAATACTGCAGAGCACTGACATGGATCTCTTTATTTCTTTCCCGTATCTTGTCTTTCTCTCTCTTGCCCTCTGCTTCTCTCATTTTCTATCTCATCCTGCTGTGAATGCTTTCTCAACTCTTGTACTTATCTCTCCTTGTTTCTCCCCTCCCTCTCTCTCTCTCATCGCGCATCTCTCTCTCTCTCTCTCTAAAGGGGTGGGGAATGTTCTTGTGAAGAGAGCAGGTGCAGTGCCTCCCCCCTCTCTCTCTCATCGCACATCTTTCTCTCTCTCTCTCTCTCTCTCTCTCTGTCTCTCTCTCTCTCTCTCTCTCTCTCTCTCTCTCTCTCTCTCTCTCTCCCTTTCTCTTTCCTGGCATCAGCAGTAGGGGAGAGTAGAAGGCTGTCTGTGTATGTGTCTGGCTGCAGTGTCGTAGGATGTTAAAATCCCACAGGAGATTAGAGCGGGAACACACGCTAGTCCGGACTCTTTAGACATGGGAGCCCTAGGAGGGAACAACAGACAGGCAAAACAAATACAACTGTAATGAGGAAAGGATGAATGTTGTCTCATGGAAAACCTGCATACTGTCTTTTTTTAACCCTTCTCTTTTTCTTTTTCTGTCCGTCTTCGAACAAGCTCACTCCTCCCTCCCTCCTTCCCTCCCTCCTTCCCTCCCTCCCTCGCTCCCTCATCGCGCTGCTCCTCTCTCACTCTCTCTCTCTCTCATTCTCTCTTGCGCGCTCTCAGTGGAGGAATGTAGATAGAGGCTGAGCGTATGCCCACTGCTTTGCACGATATCAGCGGCTCACTCTACGGCAGTGGGTCGCTCATCAGGCACTGTTCAGAACGGATTTGCACTGCTAACGGATTTAATCATCCACCGTCTCCTCCAGGACAACTCTGCACATGCCACTGCCTCCTCGACCGGGTTTATTGCTCAGCTTGCACGTACTGGGTTCGTGCTGCAGGTCCCTTGCTCCCTTAAGGATGCTATAATTCATCAGGAGCTTTGCTTGTGGAAAAGGGGACATTATTGCTTCATGGTCAACGGTGAGTCCTCCTGCGTGAGGGAACCAGCTTCCTGGGATATGTATAGCTGACTCAGCGCTCAAATACAAGTCAGATCGAGACCTTGAAAAAGGAATTGGTGTGAATGAAACAGGAAAAATATGAGTCAGTGTTTAACTTTTACTGAACTCGACCTTTAAATATTGCAATGCATGGAGTGACAAGATCAGAGGATAAATCTTACCGTGGTGTCATCTGCAAAAAGAGGGATTTGATAATCTGACGACAGAGAGTGCTGCTGCAACGGCTGGTGCTCGGAGACATGCAGATGATTTCACTCCTCCCTTTCCTTCCACCTTCTTTGCTCGGCACCTTTATTTAACATTTGTACTGTTTTGGTGATCTTGTGGCGAGCTGGAAGTCGTCTGGTCGTTATGGTGGAACTTGACTAAAGGACAGTCTTTTTGCTGGATTCTGCAACCGCTGATATTTCCACCTCCGGAATTCTATTGGGTGTATGTGTTTGTCTGATTGTGAGTGCGTGTATGTGTATTAGTGTGTGGCAGTGTGTGGTTGTGATTTGTCTGCCTTGATGTGTTCATAATTATTTCTGTTCTTTTCTGTTCATAATTATTTGTTCTTGCGGTTGTCTTACTTTCCGTTTTTTTCCAATGTCTGGCACTTCTGGCCGGAATTTCACCTTGTGCTATCCATGTCTGCCGTGTTCTCGGCCTTAGGGTTAACCCTTAGTGTGCCACAGGCGAGATGAGTGACAGCTCGGGAACCGTGAACAACTCGGGGGCTATGGTACTGGAGGAGCCCGATGGGAGAGGCGGCTCCGGTGGACGTGAACAAGCCCAGGCCCCTGTGCGTGGTGGCATTTTAAGGTGTGGGATCTGTGCCCTTTGGCCCCGCCAACAGACCTGGCTCTGTGTGGTTCCGCTTCTCATTGGCTTCATAGGCCTGGGGCTCAGTCTCATGCTGCTGAAATGGATCGTAGTGGGTTCTGTGCGGGACTATGTGCCCACAGACTTGGTGGACGCCAAGGGTATTGGCCAGGACCCCATCTTTCTGTCCAAGCCTAGCACTTTTCCTAAGGGATCTGACACCACCACCACTACAACCACTATTGGTGGTGTCAGCTCGGTCAGCCCCACCGCCACCTCAGTGGTGCAGAGCAGGACTCGAACGGGAACTCCTCCAAACATTCCTCCTAGAGGTAGTGGGGCATCTGGCAGTCAGGTGACACAGAAGAGCCCCTCTACTCGCTTTGTCCCACGTAATCCCACCTTTACGACCACCGTGGTCTCTACCACCACGTCTACTGTCCATACGTCCACATCCAGCCCCTCTCCCTCCAACCCAGCAGTCCTAAACGACTCCACCCAAATGTGGACCAGAGAGCAGTCATCCGAGAGGCATGTGACCATGCCTGGTCGAACCCATGTCAGCCGAAAGACACGTAAGTTTGATACTTTATTATCAGTTCTTGCTGGTTTTGCTAGTGCAAGAGCTGTGCAGTTCTTCTGCTATTGGGGAATATTGGTGATCAGACAGTCTTTGTTGACTTGCTTTGCAGATTGCAGTTTTGCATGGTACTGTTAGCACATGTATATTGTGTTAATGACATCCTAGAAGCGAAGCATGACAGACTCGTGGCCGCATACAGTCCTGTCTATCATGTCGCCAGGGAGCGGCAGAAACACTAATGACAAGCAGCGACTCTGGCCACTCCCTGTGTTTCAAAATGTTATATATTGAACAAGAAATATGAAGACAATTTCATTGGTATAATAGGGTAAAAAAGGTTTGTTTCTTATTTTATATTTTTTCACTGGCCGCAGCACATGAAAAAGCTTGTATCAGGATGTCAGTTACTGTAGGGAACCTCAGAATATGTTTTCTTTAGCTCTGCATTTGCTGATTCTATCTTTATATTTGGTTACTTGAAGAGCTGCGAGCAATGGGTCTAATGATGGAGCTATACTTTGCTTAAATTGATAGAATTGACAAATATTAAACGGCACATTTTGTTGTTCATTTGAAAACTACAGGAGCCTCTGAAAATAAGAAAACTGGATTGTGTGCTAATGTTACGTCTCAGTGTAATATCAGTGAAATTTAAATTTTATATTGCAGAAATTGATTGCATCATCATGCCTGATTGCTCGCACCTGCTAACAGTATATTTATTACCTGACACCAAGATATGCTGTCCATATGTGATTGCGCTGTGGGATTATAGTGGCTAAACTGTAGTCATCAGAATGCCCAGATACAGATGCATTCACAATTAATGATCACATTAATTTTCATGCAGTGGACAGCCTGTTCACAGTGACATTTAGGTAGTTTGAATACTTGTCATAAGGATTACAACAACTCTTTTTCCACTGTCAGGCCAAACCATTTTCTTTGCTTAAACCGTTCCATTCTGTGCTGATCCGGGCCAGCCAGCACGGATTTGATTTAATTTTCCACTGTGGTGCTGATAACGGAGATCTTTAGGATGTAATATAAATGTGCCAGTCGTTGCCTTTGTAACGCAAAGGTTTACAGACAATATAAGATGTAAATTGCAACTGTGTTAATAGAAGATGATTGGATATTTCTTTTAATTTTTTCCGTTAATTTGTGTTTATGTCGCTCAAATTGTGCGCTTAGCCAGCTACAGAGAAACTGGTAGCCAGGCAAAAGGCAAGTGACAAATCCTTAGCTGCGACATCACTATACCCGCTGAACCTTCTACTAGCAAGGTTCAGGGCGGTTAGCCAACTGTGCCGAGAATTTCTAAGTGGTTCATATATAAGTGCTAATAAGACCACCACCCAAAGTAAGATTTGTGCCACAGCTACCCTGAACTAAAAGTATTGGTGATCACCAAAATAATGTAATGTTAATTAAGTATGTGTAACCTCTTTAGTCACAGTTGGCCAAGTCAAAGTTTAGACTATTGAACAAATTTGTGATTTAGTGGATTAAAAGATAGATCCAGGCCCGTCGCGACAAGGCAGGCAAACCAAGCAATTGCTTGGGGCCCCGAGCTGGCCTGGGGGGGGGGGGGGGGGGCTCTCCATGTCCCTTTTGCTTGGGGCCCCCAAATTCCTTCAAACGGCCCTGGATAGATCGCACTAAATTTTCATCAAAAGCAAGTCTCTGGGAACAACTAGAAACTATTTGGAAGTCAATAACAACAGATTTATGGCCCTATGATTTCCGCGGTGCGAAACATTTTTTTGTTGATGAATAAATAAAAAGCAGGTAAGTACACTTAAAGTAACTTGTAGCGTATTCTTGGACACGTTATTGAAACACAAAATAACCAATAAAGTCTCAAGCATTAAAAAGCAGCCCATACTAATCCTCTTAAGTTCTCTTTATCTGAAAAAATATGCATTTTCATTTATTCATACATGGTTGCAACAACATTTAGGCCAAGTTCAAATAAGTGCCATTGTCTAAATGGTTTTTTGGATGAAATTTCAAAGATGTTCAGTTTGTGCTTTTAAATAATATGCCATCTATGTAGCCTATCTTCCTGACAAAAAAAACAAAAACAAAAAAAACTTTTAAGTTTATTTTTTTGAATAGAGGTTGATGATATCTACAATAATATCCGTTGGTGTAGCTATATTGAAAATGGGTAAAATTCAATAATTTTAGACATAATATACATAATTCAATAATTTAACCATATAGGGCCTTTAAAATGAAGATTACAAAATAAATATTAAGAACACATTTATTAAGATTGAGAATATAGAAGGATATTGAGATTTTTACAAGAGAGACTTTTACAGTTACAGGCACACAAACTTTGGAAAAATAATGTTTATGGCACTCAGGAATGTTTAATTGTGTTTATATATATATATATATATATATATATATATATATATAACGAGATACATTTCTAGTTTCAACATTATTTGTTCTTCTTAATGTGCAACCATTGAAAATGTGTACCAATTTACTCTTGGGCCTTTAAAATGAAGAAACCAAAAGAAAAGTTTGTTAAGAATTAGAATCTAAAAGGATATTAAGATTTCTTTAATATGAGTTTACAGGTATATCCTACAAACTTTGGTCAAAATAAATCTGACTCCAAATCTCAGGTGAACATTGTCATTTTGACCTGAGTAAATTACTCCGTAAATATACATCCATCACATTTAATATTATGGCTTTCTACTTCATTGATGTTTGTCTTTCTTCAGAAAAATATAAAATAATAATTGATCCGGGAAAGTTTCTGAAATTTGGTGGATTTTTACACGAAATGACTCAAATGTGTTTATGTCTGAGAACCTTTATACATCTTTTATACATACTTAACTACAGACACTGCAATGACATTTGGGAAAAACATAAAACTGATTTCATAGGGCCCTAGAGACTGTGGAAAAGTCTGCAACAATGCCAGCAAGAATGCAAGCTGTTGTCAAGGCCAAAGGACACCATAAAAAATATAACGTATATTTTTGGTTATTATGTGTGAATAAATACTATTTAGTTGTGTGTGTATGTGTGTATATTTCTTTGTAAAAATTCTGGAGAAAAATATTTGTAGATTTATTTTTTTTAAAGAATAAATGTCAGAAGTAAAGAATAATGGAGAGATTAATATTTTCTTGTAAATATACAAATATATGCTTAAATATGTTGCTGAAAAAACAACAACAACTTACTGTTGACCCATGCTTTTTCTCTGTATATAGTATATAGTGAACCCCCCCCCCCAGCCCCCCCCCCCCCCCTCCCCCCTCCCCCTTTCACAGTAATCAAAAAGAACCTGTGTCAGTATTACCAGTCTTTGAACAAGTCCTTATCGTATACTTTGGTTGTGTAGTAATTCATTACCATTTCAGTTGTCTGACAGAGGATATCTTAATCCTTTGTGTCCCCTAGCAAGACTTGCCTACCTTTATCAATAGCACAGAGAAAAAGATAACTAAAACTTTTGTGATCCAAATGCGTTTGAGAGCTCACAGCTGTGGCTTATCTTAAAACTCATTACTGCTCGGCATACTTGATATTACAGCTAGATAAGAACAGATATTTCAGTGATTTTCCAGATGAAGAGACCAATTTGTTTTCCTAGAATAACTGTCCACAAGATTGGCTGATGTGAATTGAGCGGCCTGTGATTTAGTTTAATGAATCTGTTAGTTATGTTTGGTTGAGGACATGGAACTTCTGTTGCTGCTGCCATGGATCTGTTAGCAGCTAATACAATGAGCATAGGTAGTTAGAGATTAATGCAAATTTGCAATGAGTGCCTGAGGCACTTTACGATGAACTAACCATATAAAAGCCATATCTCAATGTGATCGATTATGAAGCCGAATCAATTGTAACATTAAATGAAAACAGCTTTGGTTGAAACTGGCTGACACGATTCCTGGTTCCAACTGAATGCCATTTAATGACCATTGATTCTTCCTTTGTTTTGTAACATCAAGCTGATTGTGAGGATTAGTTCATGTCACCTAGCACACTGTATTGGGCATTTACTCCACTGTCACACTATTTGGTCTCAAAATACAAATGAGAGTGGAATCATTTGATGATTCTGACATTAAATCAATGCTGTCTTAAATGACAAAATCATTCAGAATTTATGTTTGAAGATGAGGTGATTTATTTGCCTTGTCTGTCTATTTCCTGTTTTAATAGAAAGCCGTAAAAGCACTCCCTTCCAGTACCATTAGAGCTTAATTTCACTGAGACTATTTAAAAAAAAAAATGTCACTTTGATTTATCTTTTTACGATTTCCTAAAGGAGGGATGAAGCTTTAAATATTAATGCTTAGAAAGGGAAACATGTTCAATATGTAGAAGAGCATGTGAATAATTGACAAGGGTATGCTGAGAAATTATCAGCGAAAGGGATGAGAAATGTGCAGGGTTTTATAAATAGAGGTGAAGGAGAGGACTATAAAAACAGGCAGTTTATGTTATGCTCCACCCTGTTATGAATGCCTGTGTGGCCGTGTACATTTTACTTTCACTTTCAAATTAGCCTGCAATTGCTTAACATGGTGTTCATTATTATTATTCCTAATGAAAAACACAACAACTAGAAAAACACAACTAACCTTTTGCAGGTTCCCTATTAGGTTTAAATCCAAAATATTGCAAAATGGGTGCTTTTATATTTCTCTTTGAAACCAAATCTTCCACCATCGTCTTGTCAGTCAGCTCCTAGTGATGCCTAAGATTAACTACTCTGACTACATCAGGTAAACCCAGATGCTAAGACTAGAAATACTAGTATTCTGACCACATAAGATGCTTAAGAATAATAGCTTCTCTGACTACATCGGTAACCCCAGACGCCTATGCATCATTAGTTATGATTAATTCAAAATCTCATTCACAGGGTGAACTGTCCATTTATGTTGGTCAATGGCTACGTTTACATGCAACCAAATAATCCGTTAGTAATCGGATTGATGGCTCAATCGGACTGAAAAGCCTTCATGTAAACACCTTAATCGATCCAAATGAAATTTCTGATCGAGAGAACATGTAAACACTTGATCGGATTGAAAACCTACAAAGGACTGCGCATATGTGCAATGACGTTAAATTGGGTAATGACCCATGACGCACGGAACAAGCTGTTCTTCCTGTTGAATAAATTGTCATATAAATGAGTGTCCCATCATTCTAAAATTCTCCTTTCACTCAGTGTCTGTGAAGTGGAGCAGGACAACTCTTATCCGCAGACAGCATTTTTACTGCGTGATAAATATAAGCAGCACGGCACAACAGTTCATATGCTCATTTATTAAAACAAATAAAGAACCAATGTAGGAGAATAGTTAGTATGCGCAAACAGCGGGAAACTCTGTATATTCATGCAGTGTGCGCATGTCAAAAAATCTACTCCGATAAGCTTGTGGCATTTAAACGCGCACATCAACCCGATCACATGTTTAGCGTTCATGTAAACTACATTCATATTCATCAATCAGAATGAATTCAGTCTGATTGAAACAAAAGTTGTGCATGTAAACATAGCCATTGATGTTAATGAGCTTGAACCCTTGATCTTTTATTTAGGTGATTTAATAGTGCCATAAATCGATCTGGCTGATGTTTAACGGCCTTCTATTTTTCAAGCTTGCAATGTAACCTTATTTCTTCCAATGATTAAGAGTCTTAATGTTCTAGATACTATGGAAATGAATGTCATTAGCAGCCATTTGACCACTTTGTTCAAAACTTTTTTTCCTTTTTGCAGTTTTAAGTTGAAATTAGCATAAAAATGTTGACAGCTGACATTTCTGAATGAGGGATGCCTTTTAGAAAATAACAGTAGCGATTATAAACTCCTGAATGCCTAGCAGGATATTTGTGAAGTGCTGAACTCTGGTTCAAATGCAAATCATTTCTGCATTTTCCATTTAGTTACGCACCAAGGAGTGCAATATTCTTGAATCGTGTGCGGATTAGCACTTTTTTTGTCACCCCACCCCACCCCACCCCAGCTCCTTGTTTCTGGAGGTAACAAATACGTATAGCAGGAGAATGGCTTAAATCGTTGGTGATAAAAGATGCATGGGATGTTTATAAGAAAACAATAAGCTGTTCATCAGCTATGCTGGAGGCAAATGTTAAAGGAGGAAGCTTTGTCTTCATTACCACAGGTTTAGTTTCTGTCACAGGGATTGGGCGTCTAGATCAGTCATATAGAGTATCATTACAAGCACGATTTGGAAATAGATCTTTCATTGATTCCATGAAGATAGAGATACTTGTTTATGACATTGAATTCACAGAGCTCTCAATTAACTAATAGCTGCATTAAGTCTTAATGATGCTTTCTGACACAGACTAATGCTTTTTTGTGTGCATTCTTCTTATTGCAACAGTACTTACTCTTATACTCATCATCTGAATCAGTTTATAATATTAATATTATGCATGCTCTGAAAACAATTATATCATAATTTTGCTTGTCAAGTTATTCCATCTTGCATTAAGGATGTTTAGATTTTTTTTTACATGGAAAAAAAGACAAAACACTTGAAGATTTTTTTCTTTTCAGTGTAGCGTTAATTATGTGTGATGTCATTAGCTTTATTCACTGCTTTTTGTTTCTCCCACTTCCCTTTCGTTTCTTCTCTTTTGTCTCATGGTATCCTATGCTTTTGCAGGCCTATTTCAAACCCTTTAAAATCTGTGGACAAACGAATATCAAGTTGCTTTGACGGGTTGCCTTGGTCACTTGATGGTGTTCAGGCTTTTCAGCCTAATACCACATTGTGACTTTAAAAAGAGCTGACCGGCATGACAAATGAGGACCATAACCCTCAACAAACATTGTACTGAAGCCCAGCCAATCAGAGATCAGGGATAATGTTTTCCTTCAGCCCAAAAATGCAGGCCAGTATAAAGGAGCACAGCCCCACTATCAATCCTGCTTGTTACTGTTGCAGCTTAAAGCCTATTGAATATCCAAGCCAATACAATAGAATGCTGTAGAAAGATCTAACTACCTTACAACCACAATAGTATCATTCTTATTATAGTAATACATTAGAAATCTAGAAGTCATGAAGTAGTAGTAGTAGTAGTAGTAGTAGTAGTAGTAGTAGTAGTGAAATACGGAAGTATTATGAGAAGTAAAGGTCCAGGGAGCAGTGTTGGGGGTAACTCATTACAAGTAACTTGAGTTACGTAATCAGATTACTTTTTCAAGTAACTAGAAAAGTAAAGCATTTCTTTTTCAATTTACAGCAAAATATCTAATTTACTTTTTTCAAATAAGTAACGCTAGTTACTTTTTCACATTTATTGACAGACTTCTCTCCTGTCTCCATGTTGAGAGAAATAAAGTGAGGAGGTGTTGTGTGCGCTTTGTAAACATGATGGTTATTTTAGTTCTAGACTAATTGTGAACATGCATTTACTCATCTCACTTGCACGAAAACATCCAGTATTCCTCAAAATGAATAAAAACAGTAAAATGCAATTTCAGAATTTTACGCAAAACTTTTATTTTAACTATATTAAATTACACAAATATACTTCATTTAATCTCATTTGATTAACCAATGTCTTTGCTGCTGACCTTCAATGATCTAGGTCAACCATACTAATAAGCAAAAATGACTTAAAATTAGATTTAGAAATAAGAGAGTTGAACTTCCTTCTCCTGTATCCCATTGTTCAATACTCCAGAACAGCAGAAGCTGAAAGGTTTGTTTGAGCGGCGCCCTCTACTGTACAGGAGTTAATATGCATTTCCTTCAGCCTGAGGCTTATTCACTTCACTTTTGGTGTGAAAGGGCCTTAACATTTACCAAAAATACAACTTTTTTTGTTGTTATTAAAAAACAAACAAGCAAGACCAGCCCAGGTAAGAAAAGTTACGCAAAAGTATTGTAACGCATTACTTTTCATAAAAAGTAACACAATTAGTTACTTTTTTTTGTGATTAATGCAATATTGTAATGCATTACTTTTAAAAGTAACTTTCCCCAACACTGCCAGGGAGTACACGCATTTCCTAGAAAACGAAAGTCTTGCGGTCATGGAATGACGTGGGTGAGCAATTAATGACAGAATATTTAGTTCAGGGTGAACTAACCTTTTAACATCAATGGAATCTTTCCATTGCACAAAAGGTTCTTTATAGTGGAAAAGGGCTCTTTAGATTATTAAAATGTTCTTTTTCATTAAAATAAGAAAATTGTTCTTTTAACGACTGTTCACTGAAATGTTCTTTGGGGAACTCAAAATGGTGGTTCTATGGCACCAAAAAAACAAAAACAAAAAGATGCTCTGTTGGCATAGTACATTGGCATATATCTGTAATAATTAATTCAAACCATCATGTCCACAAATTAAATAGCTCTTGGGATTAACTTAAAAGAAGGTGATTTACACAATTAGCAAGCCTTTTCTTCTGCAGTGGCTCATAGAATAATTCCTCTGCATATCCATTTCAGTGTTTGTGTATGATGTTGGCTGGTTTGCGTTGTCCCCTTTCAGCGCTACCTAAGGGATAAAAGAGTTCATCGCACTCCCAGAGTCTGTTATGAGATATTGATTCACATGTGATTGTCTACGAGACTTGTGCCTCTCAGCACTTTGACTGGGATCAGTTTTAGTGTCACAGGTTTGATTGCTCATGCACAGCACTTTTCTCTGTTCCTGGGCTTGTTTTGAGGAGCCACACAGCCCCTTCCTTTGTGAATGCACTAGATATCACAATCAATTTCAACCCTGAATTTGGTAGAAAAGTGGCTTGAGATTGGATAGGCTTTGTTTTAGGCATTTTCATTTAAAAACGGCCACATTAGCCTATTCAAGCCTTTTCCAAAACTTGCTCGTCCACACTGAAACGTCAAAAAAACCTTAAATAATCTTACTGCTCGTGTAAAAGATGATAAAAGCTCACATAGATAATACTGAGAGACTTGATATAATAAAGCTTTCATGGCATGCTATCATGTTATTAGCAAAATATTCCACTACTTACTGGTGCGTTGTTTACACTCAAAATTATTCCACTGCCCTCAAGTTTTGCCGCAGAACAAAAATGTAGTTGTCTTTGCAGAATGTCATCTCCTCTGAATTAATTTTCCATAATCTTTGCAGGAATATAATATGAAGATTGTACAAAGTAACATGTATTTTTAAGGACTATGAAAATAACCAGATAACGATAAGATATAAGTAGAATATGTGTCACATAACTAAACATGCGTCATCGTTTTTGAATGCCTCTGTTTTCACATTTCAAACTACAATGCGAAAATGGCATTTTCAAATGTATCCTTTTGGGAGAGCGTCTTCAAAAAGCTCAGTTTGTACAGGACAAAAATGCAGTCTCCGTTTGGACTGAAGAGAACGTAGAAAAAAAGATGCATTTTCAAATCTGGATTAATGAAGACGTAGCCTTAGGATGTTTTCTCGTCATCTCTATTTTGAGTCTCTATTTTCCTCTTTTTCAATGAAGTAGTGTCAACGTTCATACTTGGAATATCTCAATGCCTGCTGTACATGATTTGCTCTCCCACACTAGTCTGACAGATGTAGTTTGACTAAATCTGTCAAAGTACAGATTTAGATTCTCCCATTCTAGTTTGACTAAACAAGAATAAAGACTGTGCGAGTTTTAGAGCTGTCTGAATGGTGCAGCTGTAGCAGGGGTAAGTCTTTCTCATAGCCCCGAGGGAATGATCCTACAGCCATGACATGATCCCTTATGCCTGAACTCATTTAGACTGCTAAGAGCATTTTCTTTTTGCTTACCCTCCCTCTCTCCCTTTCTATCTGAAAATGCTGGTTGGTGGCTAATGTGCTCCATGTGCTCTCCATTTAGGTATCTTTCCCTCACTTTTTCTCTTTTGCCTTCTCCTCATTCTCTCATGGTTATTGAGGTAGATCTGTCACAGGGACACTGCACCTCAGGACATGGCTTCACACACCGTGACAGCATCCAGCCAACACACTCTCAGCTCAGATGGCAGATTAAAGACATGCACCCACACACACACACACACACACACACACACACACACACACACACACACACACACACACACACATTGATGTCTTACCGAGGTTGATGAATGGTGGAAATGGAGCGAGTGTTTTGCACGGATGTGTGGTCCGAGCTCTCCCACGGTGAGTGTCTGAGTGTGTACGGGGGAGCGGTCAGCGTGGATGCGGACCGTTAGAGGCCATATGCGGTGTCTTCCCTCTCAGATCTGTCTGGCATCAGCAGGAGTGAACACATCAGCTCTAGTGCTGCCGTTCTCCCGTTTCAGCCACCTTTCAAACGTTTACTGATGGTTTCCCACTGAGCCTCATGCCTCTGACTCCTCACATACTGTAGATGTGAGTCAGAATCATAAATGACTGCTGTAGGGATGAGATCTAATATGCATAATGCACTATTTAATGACACATAATTTTAAAATGTCAGTTAGGTTTTAAATTGGAGTTGCTCGAAACCAAACAATTTTTTTTTTTTTTTTTTTTTCATGAACTAAATGCTGATTCCTTCCACAGAGAGTGAAAAATGAAATTAGGTAGCCCATTTTTTTTATTATATATATATATATATCTCTTCTCAATTCTGAATCACAGTTTCCGTGTTGGCCTGGAAATTAGAGTTGATGAAATGGTGCCATTGACTGGAAAATGTTCTTAGTGCCATGCGCTCTCTTTAACTGACCTTGTCCGATTTCTTTAGTGGAATGCTTTAGGGATCATCAGCCTAACAGTAATACCGTATTATAAAACCATAAAACTAGATCCCACTGTCTCACTACATTAGCACAAAGTAGGTCTGTCCACCCACTCTGCTACTTTCTTATGGTGACGGGTGAATAGTTTGCCAACGATGAGCCCCATAAGATTCTCTCATTGCCCCATACGATCTCCTCTCCCTCCATGTAGGACACCATTTTAAATTATGCATGTAATATTCTACAGCTTTAAGCTCAGAAACTTTTTTTTTCTATAGGCGGTGTAAATAATTAATAGTGCAACCACCGAAAGTATCATTCTATCGGTCATTCAAGCCCTATGCAGCAGCTCTTTCACTTGCCAATTGATAACATGTAGAGGACAGCAAAGAGGGGTAATGATAACGGTCATGTTAGGGATAAACTGCAATTTCTGCTCCATTTAGAATGATCAGGTATTCACAGTATTGTCAGTGAAAGCTCATGCTTAGGCAGGACTCCTCAGTTCTGACACAAAATGGAGGCAGTGCAGATGAGATGATTGACAGTAGTAGTCGAGGAGCCTTAAGAGAGTCACTGGTTCAGAATGAAGTTCTTTTGTGTCTGACTTTCTGTCATTTTAGAGTTACAGAGGTGGTGGTGATAGATCAAAATGACCGTTTGCCTTTGTGTTAAATGAGTAATTCAGAGGTGTGACAGTCTGACATGTCAAAATTCAGTGCTTAGTTCTGAAGAATTTGTGTGTGAATGATCAAAGTTTAGATAAGACCATAGTAATAGGGTAAAAATTTCTGTTGTTTTAAAATGTGATACATATATCTCCCTTTTAAAAAGGAAGTTGCAAAAAGTATTTAATAAAAGGGGGCAAATAATTGTTCCCAATGTGTTTTGGCGAAAAGCACTTATTTCATAATGTGATCCCCCCCCCCCCCCCCCCCCCCCCCAACAACACACACACACACTTTCAATTATTTTTCTTCAATGAAAGGTTAGATTTTTGCTTTTTTTTTAAAATAAAATATCAAAATGATTAACAATGCAGATTTATTTTTTATAGCCATCTTTGATTATATTTACCAAGTATATATATATATATATATATATGTATATGATGCTGTGTGTGGTGTTGTTGTTGTTTATTTACTTATTTATAATTACTAGAGAAAAAAAAAATCCTTATCCATCAGTCATGAACGACTAGAAATGTATTTGCCGAAACATGCTTGACAGGACAAGGATGCATTTTAAACAACATGTGCCTCAGCAAGACAGGGAATTTTACATTAATAACAGAAGATGCACTGTTTTATAGCTTACCAGTTGAGTTCTGTCATTTCAAAGTCTTGGAAAGGTTGTTTTTTGCTCTTTCTCCACAGAAAAATAGTTCACTACATTTTTGGCAGTTGGATCAGTGGTGTATGCACTGACTGAAATCAAAAAGTGATGGAAAAGGAGCATTTATGTGTCTGGTAAATCTATCTCAGTGACAGCGAGGAGACCTGGGACATTTTGCTGAAGTGAGAGAGAGAGTGATAGAAATACATATGAAGAGAGAGTTATTACAGATTACAAACTTAATCTTTTATTTATGGAGACAAATTCCAGCAAGCTGTGCAGTGAGTTCTTATGGCACATGCCAATGTGCAAGCATCTGATGAGGACCAGCATCCACCTGACTGGAGATACGTGCGGTCTCATTCCATTTTTCATTCTGAGACAAGACCTAGATTTTGAAACATCTCTTTTCACTGCTTTTCCTGCATCTCATCAATTCTATAATGCATTTCTTAACCCAGATGTTCTGTTCGGAGTCCCAATGCCATTTTAATACCTCAACAAATGCACTTAAAGTGTTAGTTCACCCAAAAAATGAAATGCATGTCATAATTTATTCACCTTTCACTGTATGGGCAAAAAAGTTGAAACATTCTTCAATATATCCAAGGTATAACTATCCAAAATAAAAGAAGTTTGGAGCAACATTTGGGTGACCGTTTTCATTTTTGGGTGAACTATCCCTTTAAAATTGAAGAATTAAGTTGATACTTCATATGTTATTGTTTTAAAATTAATTTCTGAAATCTAATTTACATTGATACATTATAATTATGAATTGTCACTTTTAGTGTGAATGGATCTGTGCTCTGTTCTTTCACTGTGTCTAAGAGCCAAATAAGTTATTTTAAGTTAAATTAGTTATTACTAGTAAATGGGTCCCTGCTACCTGTGATGTAAAACTGCAGCTGATTTATGATTTTCTATCCTTCTTTTGTTTAACTTCTAGTAACTTCCCTGAGCGCTTTGCACCTTTTTCACCCTCATTAGCGTTAGAGACCCTCAGGCGTCCAGTTCCAAACAATTATTAACCTTTAAGGAGAGGCAGGCGCTCAGACCGATGCACAGTGCTCGGATGTGTGAATCACATTATTTTGGGGTTAGTGAGAGGGTGATATACGGCCCTCTATGCAGCCAGCATGCGGCCAGTTATTGGTCTCCCTTGACAGGAGTCAGAAAAGTGTGTGCGGAGTGCATTAAAACACATCAATGGACATTTCTTATCCCATATACATGTAGACAATTCAGAATGTCCAATATATTTCTTGTGTAACCCTCTTCAAAGTCCACTGAGTGTGTGTGTGATGTGTCCATCACATGTGTACCTTTTATCTCAGCAGGATATTCGGGTGCAGCATCTTGTGCGCGCAAGGCATCATATGATGAAAACTCCTTGTCTAAGTGCTTTTACGACATCAAACATGACAGCCTTTGGTCTGTGTGTGCTTTAATGTGGTGTATTTTAGTGACACTTCAAATGTATTCTCATCTGGGATGTTTTATAAATATTTTCAAGTTTTTACCATACTTCCCCAAGCATCTTGATGGACGTTAATCCTTTTGCAGCGAGATACTCAGCTAGACGCCGTTGAACATATCCCTGCTCAGGCAACAACTGCTCAGTGATGGCCTCAGTTAGAGAGATGAACCTGTCTGTCACAATATACTAGACAGTCATGGATAGACAGCTTTAAGCAGGTTGTAGAAAGTTGTTTGTGTATCAGATATTTCGGCCTTGTCTTGGCCAGCCTTGCCTTCACAGTTTGCTCAGTCTATCTGTGTGTGTGTGTGAGTTTGTTTTTCTTGTGATGGAGTGCACAACCAGGGGCTACAGAGTGATGGATGGTGGAAGAGGACGACAGATCTCTCAGATGGCCGTCCTTTGCCGGTAATGGTGGTGAAATGCGATACCAGGGCAGGAAATGGGGGGAATAAGCAGGCTCCAGCCTTAATGCTGACAGAATCAAATGGGCATCGCTTTCACTGAACTCCTCCGAAGGCGTTTTCTGCAGGGTTTCCGCGGAATAGTCTAGCGCTACCTGTTGTGTAATCTATAAATTTTAGCCGTCGGCAGAGCCACTCACCTTTTTCCAGTTTGGCTGCGTGTGGATATCAGTATTTGTTTTAGATGGCCACCCCAAACACCAGCTGTTCGGTGACCCCTCCCCCTGACCTTTATCCAAGCCTGTGATTAGCTGAAGCAGAGGAGATGTTATAAATATGTATGAGGCCAAAACCACTGTGGATTTGCATAATGCCATATCTGCCTGACATTTAGGTTGTTACATAATCGCTAAATGAGTTTTAAAAAATCTCCCCGTTTAGGACTAATAAATCATAATGCAGTGAGTTTTGTGTGTGAATGCTGTTAGTGAAGGGCAGTGTCTGTTTATCTTGCTCTCTATGGCCACATGTGGCCTTTGTGGGGTGGCAGATGGGGATGTGGAGTGGAAGGATAGATGAAAAAAGTTTTTCCTCTGTGAATTGTTGATAATCTCTATACAGAGAGAGAGAGAGACCGAGAGAGACGCTAGTGGTGTGTTGTGTAAAGTTGTGTGTGTACTGTGTACACAAGCAAACACTTATGAAGGATTAATGAATGCATTAGTCTCTTTGCCAGACAGACAGTGAAACATGCAAAATGTCCATATGCGTTTGTGTCTGTGTGTGTGTGTGTAGAGTGTAAAGCTCATGAAAACCACACTAAATGGGAGCAATAAGCTCATGAGATGAGTTGATAAGTGCTTTGAGTACCTGCAGCGTTCAGATCCCTGTGCCCTGTGTGTGTGTGTGTGTGTGTGTGTGTGTGTGTGTGTGTGTGAAGATAAACAAGAAAAATGACACATTAGAAGCTCCCTTTACTGGAGCCTTGTAATGGTGAATGACTCAATCAATCATTATTGCTCCGGTTTCATACACGTTTGGTTTGATTGAATGCTCTTTACAAAACAACAGCACATCTTACAGTGGCATAATGCACATATAATTTTAAAGGGATGAGTAGGATAAAAGTTTTTCTTGATCTTTTGAGATTTATTCATTGATTATTATACTATGAAAATGTTATTTTCAGAACTCAAAACTAATATAATAATAAAAAACAATAAAAACATTTATTGATAGTAATATTTATTACGGTAATATTACAATTCAATATAACCGTTTTCTATTTTAATATATTTTAATATTCCTTAATATACTCCAGTCTTCAGCGTCATCAAATCATTCAGTCATCAAGAAACATTTCTTGAGCACTAAGAAAAAGTAGTGCTGCTTAATAATTTTGTGGTAACCATGATACAGGATTCTATTTATTTCTTCAGTAAATCTGACCCCACACATTTGAATGGTTGTATGTGTACATGATCTAATTTCAAATGAGTTTATATACACACATACTGTATGTATTGTGTTTTTTCCAGTTAAATGGATCATATTATAGGTTTGTGATGTATGTACAAAGCCATTGCAATAAGAAAAATAAATAAATAAATAAGAGATCAGGTTTAATTAAAATATATATATATATTATATTATATTATATTATATTATATTATATTATATTATATTATATTATATTATATTATGTGAAGATATCCACAACTCAATTTGAAATTGACACCTCCAGCCTCCCACCTCCTCTCTAGATGTTCAGCCACAAGGCAGGGACTGTTAAAGCTATAGTAGGTAATGTTGGAGAGCTAGCAAGATTTGAAAGTGGCACCTCTTCTAAGCTCCGCCCCCTCCTGTCAGTACTCCGTCCAAAGCTACGCCCCCACAAACATGAACGCGCATCCACAGTCGGAGTCAGCTGCAGGTCACAGGAAAGCTGAGTATTTCAGCACATTATGGGCATCAACCAAACTACTTCATGTCTCATTCACCTGTACACCGACAGAGACACCGACAGAGAAGCTAATGTTAGCATTGGGCTAATACTAGCTACAAAAGTAGCTACGTTGCCTAACGTAACATATATCATGGAAATAACAAATCCCCCCGAAGCAAAACAAATAATTACCTGTCCAGCAGAAAGACCGCAACCTCAGCATCGCTTTTCAGGCCCTTCAGCTCCCTCAGTTGTCTCCACCGTTCAAATGCTGCACCAATGTTGACGCGAGTTTGTCCTCTGGCTTTATCCAGTGCCTGTTTCGTTGCAGCCTTTTCTGCCTCCGATTTTCTTTTTTTAGCCTTTTTATCAGGGCGAGCAGTTACCAGCAAAGCTGGTATTGGTAGTTTTGGCTGCATTTTCTCTGCCATTGTGCCGCAAACTCCTGCTTACTCGGTGTAGTGAGCTGAATGTTTCCGGGAACGGTGACATGTGATGAGTGCACGCAGGGCAGCGCACGCAGTGGGGCTCGTGCACGAGACATGAAGGCATCTGATTGGTTCTTTACATTCGCACCGAATGGCAGTGATTGGTCAGAGTTTTTACTGTCCTGCAGCTGCTACAGAGGTCTGATTTTTTTCATTCCTTTTTCTGAACACATAATGTATTGACTACTCTTAGGATGGAAGGACCATTTCACCCAGTATAAAAAAAGTGTTTCTGAACAGGATTACCTACCATAGCTTTAAATTGCATGGGAAAAACAGTGAATGGCAGCAACTCTCTCTGGCCCAAATCATGCTTTCATGTTCAAAGCGGAGCTGCATATAACTGTGTAAACCATGGGAGGCGAAACAAGGCCATTTTCGTACATGGATACATAGACACTCGTACGCCACACAGACACACTGACTCTAGTGCTTCTGAGCACATTAGCATAGATTTGTGAGTCACAAGCTCTGGGAAAATAAACAATCAAAGCTAATTAATAATTGGTGCAGCAGGTGTGAATTCATGTTTGTGTCATGATGTAATACATCACTTGAGCCATTATTAAAATAAACGAATGTCATTGCATTGAATTGATCAACATGTAAAGCTATAAGCCTAGTTTATCTGTGAGTTCCCAGCATGCATTTAATACATTATGATTTACTACAGTATACATTAAGTATTATTTTGATGCTTACTTTCTTTATGCATATTTTTGTCATTTAGGTTGCCACTGTTGTTAAAATTAAATGCAGAATTCACTTCAAGTGTCTTAAGCCGTATATACAAATTATGTTTTCTGAACAAGAAAAATCTGCATTTGCCTTGACGCAAATTTATTGGCTAAAAAAATATAATTTGCATTTATTGAACAAATAAATTCAAATCAACACAACAAAGCATTTTTAATAAAAACAATTAATTAGATGACTGAATTTTTTTACTGCAGCATGTTTTTTTTTTTTTTAACTTGTCCTTGTTTTGTGTAGAAATGCAAAAAATTGCTATGCAATTGTTAATGTAGTTCTGAGAAAAGCTCAACACTTATTTACTGATTTCACTTGGTTTAATATTTTATGAAAATCATTCAAACGTAGGTGTTGATTAAGTGTTCAAATACTTTTCTAGCCCAGTGTACCATATGTTTCCAAAATCAGGACCCCCCTGTGTTTTGTCTGAGCCCCTTAAAAAATCTGATAGTAACTCAGCTGTCATCACGTAAGTCTGTGATCACATCAGCCCCCTTATAATCTCTGATTATGAATTTTTCTCTGAAAATGAATGTTTACTGAAAACAGCATCTGGATGAAGCTACCTTATGTAATTTTAGTCTGAATCCTCCTCTTCACAGTTTATTACATTAAATATTATCTGTCCTTCTTGCCAGTGCACAGTGGTATCGTTACAGCTCTGTTATGGATTTCACTTTTCCTTTCGATTCTAATGAACACACAAAATAAAATACAAGCAAATGTGGCCCAGTTCCTGATATGGATCCACTGACAAAGTTGATATTTTGATTACATCGGTTTAAATTAGCCCCTTCACTGTAATGGCCACAATTGTTAATCATTGCTGTGTACAAGTGGTGCTTAACTTACAAATCTGAGAATGAGACAAGGGATGAAAGAGAAAAGGAAACATTTCTGCTAGTCTTTTATCCCCAGTCATCCTTGAACTACACAAATGTTTTTGGCTTTTGCTTTCCTTTTTTAGGGGGCATCTGCTTTCCAGATTGTCTCAATCATTTTAGCATAGGCATTATTCTGTTTTTATATTCTTGCAGAAATTCCTAGAGGTGTCAAATATGTTGTTATTATTTTTAAATAACATTATTATTTTTAAATGGTAAAATATATTTACATAAATATGCCAAGCATATATTTTTATTGGGTAGATTTGTTTGTTTTATTTATTTCTACTTTTTCCATATATTTAATTACGCTAACTTCACATTAAATAGACAAATTTAAATAGCAAATGCTGCTGTTGCTTTTCCTGGGGTTGTTTATAGTGCCATAGTTTATAGTACTATAGTTTTGTTTTACTGTCTGCCTCCATTTAAACTGAATCACAGGGAACAATAAATACGTAGTTCTTTTGAATACAATCACAAGCAGCATAGATTGGACACTAAAAATAAAGCAGAGGCAAACATTCTGGTTTTACTCTCAATCTCTCCTTTGCATGCGATCAGGAAGAGGTTTCCATCGCCTGCCATTTGACCTCGCGCTGCCTTGTTCTATTATGAGTACCTGGGGAGAGGTCATGGGTCAGGAGCTGGTGGTTATCAGCAGATGTAGCGTGTGAGAAAAATGTCACATCTCTTTCTAGAAAAGGCTCCACCGCACACATGACAGGAATGGCAGGTTCTGTCTGTCTCTGTTGCCCTTTAAACAAATAACAAAACCATTATCAGTATCCTCTTGTTGTAGAATCAATGTGTGTTATTAGCAGTAACTGGTTGATTGAAATCTGATTTAACAAATGCCACAGAAAAGGATTGGCACGTGCAGCCAGTGTGATAAGTCTCTGCATACTTTCTTTTGACACACAGTAAAGCTACTGTATGCTGTAAGTTGTAACCACTTCTTTGGCTTGATTTTCTTACCTAAAGCCTGCGCTACTGATATCTCATTCTCTGGTTCCACACTTATCATAGGTATTGTTATCTAATTCCAGCCTTATCTTCCTCAGCGGAGCACGGCAGGGTACCAGGGAGGTGGGCATATGTTCACAGGGCCACGCGGAAAGACATGTAAATCTAGGCTAAGAGGCTTAACGCCTGTTCTCTCTCTCGGTTACCATGGAGTTCCCCACAGATAGGTGCCATCATGACTGGCCAAATGCCAAGCATCCTTTTCCATGCTTACTTACCCTTTTAGCCTATCTGTAGTTTCATCAGGCCTAAGGATCTGTCTTGTGCAGTGCCAAAGGGTGGTGTATAAGGCATCTAATCTTCCCTGATCAGCTTAGTCCCACAACATCAAGAATGAAAACATGAGATTTCACTACATTTTGTGACATTTTTTGCCCTGAATTGTGTGCGTTGCAATTGAGCAATCATAATCATGTCGCACGCAGTGTGTAAATGAGGGCACCTCTGAATGGCGTTGTGGCACAGAGTAGGCACAGAGTATCTTATATATATAAATTGGTTGCTTATTATACAAATATAATAAGCAACCAAAAACATCAGATATGCTACTCAACAAAATGAGTACAACATGCAATTGAGATCTTGCCTACTCTGTGCCACAACGCCATTCAGAGGTGCCCTCATTTACACACTGCGCGCGACATGATTATGATTGCTCAATATTTATTTATTTATTTATTTATTTATTTATTTATTTATTTATTTATTTATTTATTTATTTACAGTTTTCAGTTTTTTGGTTTAATTTAGTTCAATTCAAAAAGTAAAGTTTTCATTTTGAAAGAAATCAACATTTTATTAATTTCATTATTACAAAAAAAAAAAAAAAAAAAAAAGTCAGTTTGAAGAAAATGCTGTTTTTTGATAAGAAATAAGAAATATTTCTTGAGCAGCAAGTTAGCATAGAATGATTTCTGAATAATCATGTGACTTAAGACTGGAGTAATGGCTAATAAAAAAAAAATAGCTTTACCAGAAATAAAAATTTATTAAAATGGAATGTTGAATTGTAATATTACTGTAATATAACAATATTAGTGTTTTTCCATCACTGAAAAAAAAGTCATTTTAAAATATTAAAATTTAAATATTAAATCTTTAATATTTTGCATTTGTGTAAATTCAAGTTGTGTAAATGTGTACCTATACTTTAAGAAGTTGTGTAAATGTGGAGACTATTTCCATATGCTCTTGGGCACTGCAGGGTTTTGATAAATTTTAAGGCTCTGTGATATTTTTTTGCTGATATTCATCATTTCCTGTCCCACTCTCTGCTGGGAACCACAGCTCACAAATCTCCCAGCATTCACAGTGGGCAGCCAGGGGGAACATGCCCAAATGTAGAGATTCATGAGGCATAAAACACTTTTCGTGTCACTGCATTAAGTTTGGACTGGTCAGGTGAGCAAGTGGGAATGGAGTGCATGACAGCTTATGTTCTCTTCAGCATACTGATGCTCTCTACATGAGATTGTACATGCTCTTGTGGAAGGTATAAATGTGTACCTATACTTAAACATACATTTGAAGGCCCATCCCTACATATTGTACATTTTTAAACAAGTACTCATAGGTTTAATGTTGGCTCATTGATCGTGATGTTGCTGCATCATCTACTCATTATGTCTAATGGTGGTTTAAACAGTTGATCTGTATGGACCAGGCCCCACGGTTCGGCATGCATGTGATTTGCGGATTAAAAAGTAAAGTTTAACTACTGTATGTCTGTATATCTGATGTGTATCATTATATTGGATCTGGCCATATTGTCCTCCTCAACCCTGTAAAGTACTTGAAAGTTATCCATGAATTTGCATTTCTATTTTCCAACTATTCCATGTGCTTTGCTTCTGCTACAATCTATTCGTCCTGTGTTTGACCTCATAGAGACTCACCAATCAACACTAGTCATTTTCATGCATCTGTCTTGTCCATAAGTAGTTATTAAACTAAAATGCTGTCAGGGAGTGTCAGCATGATTTATATTACTACTTTCTAACACCTCATGCTATAATTATTGGCTGTGCTGACAGTAATAACTTTTCCTGGCTCTCAAAATTCTGAGTAGAACCAAAAAATTAAATAAAAAAAAGGCTGAAAAAAATAAAATAAAACATTAAGTCCCAGGGTAGGGTTGCACTAGCCATTCGTAGATTTTTATTTAAATTGGAACCTAAAGTCCAGACTAGAGGCTTAGGGTGTTTTCACACCTGAAAGTCCACACCAAGTTTCATGTTTTGATACATTTTATACATTCGGTTAATTTTGGTTTGGTTTCACATTGCAATTATGCGAGCGCACTAAAGAACTTTACATGACATACTTGCGTCCTGTCGTCATCATCTATGTGGGCTACATCTTGACATTGATTGGTTTGTAAACGGACGTGCGTCTGACGTCAGCGTGTTGTCAATTCGGTGGGTAACTTTGACAACAATGAATGAACAGATGCATGTCGTTGCAACTATATTGTTATTATTATGGCATTACTACCTGCAGCACCAACTATACACGAGGCTAGTTCAAATTCGCCAAATGAACGTCCTCATCGTGCGAACATTTTATCGTCGCCGGCAGTAAAGGAGGAGGAGACTGCAAGCAATCCTGCGAGCCCTGGCACCTCTTGGGGAGAGACCAAGGTGAGTGGCAGTTTGTTTCAATACTGGTCGTCTGTTTCAAAAGATGAGTTGTCACGGGTGATTTATAATTGTGTCCTTATTTCAATGCATTTCTCCGTGCATAGAAATAGAACAACAACATTTAAAATTTAAAATTAAATATTCATGACAGCCTAGACAGCTGTAGGCCTGCAGAATGTCAACATATAGCCTAACAGTTAATTGCAGATTAAATAAATAAGTAAATAAATAAAGACATTTGCCTGCTTATTTTGCACAACCTTCTTGCATGTGTTATATATAGCATGAGTTCATCATTTTTTAATGATTTAATAGGGCCTAAAAATTGGTGAATATTATGGCATTTGTACTTAGTTTTTTTTAAAATCTTTTACAGGAACATCTGGGTCCAGCCACGATGTAATGCTTGGTGGCAGCATTTTTGTGACAACTGGACAGAGAGAGATTGGCTGCTCAACTTCCGAATGAGAAGAACCACCTTCCATCATCTCTGTGAGAGTCTTCGTCAAAGGCTGACTCGACAGGATACAAGATACCGCCAGGCAGTGCCGGTGGAGTTGCGCGTGGGGATATGCTTGTGGAGGCTGGCCACCAATCTTGAGCTCCGATCTATCTCTCAGCTCTTTGGTGTGGCAATACCTACACATACCATCAGCTGCAGAAGTCAGAGAAATAGTCAGAGGATTCAGTGACAGGTGGGCGTTCCCACAGTGTGCAGGAGCTGTGGATGGCACTCCTATTTGCATCATGGCACCACCTCACCACCCAGGTGACTACTACAACCGCAAAGGCTTCTATTCGGTAATCCTGCAAGGTGTTGTGGACCACAATATGAAGTTTTGGGATGTCAACATCGGCTGGCCTGGGAGGGTTCATGATGCCCGTGTGTTCTCAAACTCGTCCCTTTATGAACGAGGGCAGAATGGAACACTATTGCCAGGATTGCAAGAAACCATTCAGGGTGTGGAGGTACCTCTTGTGATACTAGGAGATGCCGCGTATCCACTGCTACCATGGCTAATGAAGCCATACCCGGAGGGCAGAGGGATAACACCGGAACAATCTGTTTTCAATCACCGCTTGAGTCAAGCCAGAATGACTGTGGAGAGGGCTTTTGGACGCTTGAAAGGAAGATGGTGCCTACTGAAGCGATGTGATTGTCACGTCACCTTAATCAGTGACATCATCTCCGCCTGCTGTGTCCTTCACAATTTTTGTGTGGAGTCACAATGAAGAATACATTGGCAATGAAGATGAAAATTATGATGCAAGACCAGACCCTGCAGACCGTGTCATTGGTGGTGACAGTGGGGCAAATATTAGGAATGCATTATGTGCTCATTTTTCAAATCTGTAGGTATGGACATTGTTTTGGCACTTTGGCACATTGTTTTGTCACTTGCAGCCTTCGCATTGCATTATTGCTTGTTCTGTCAAGAAACACAATCATTACTGCCTGTTATGTTCTGCAACCGACTACAGTAAATGTATCATTATTTTACTAAAGTTTATTGGTGAAATAGTTGTGTTGATCTTGTTCTGTTCATAATTACATCACACTTCAGTATGTAAGGGAGGGATGATACACTGTTACATTTGGTCAACATTATTATAGAAAAATATATAATACACTTTAAGGAATAAACTTTAGCACCAAAGACATATTGCAGACTCAAACAACAGAGCTGAATAGACAGTAACTCATTAACTAGGAGAATATGGCTCTTTTGCAACACACTTTCTGCATAAATGTTTTTCTTTTTCAGCTCCAAACAGACTTGGCCATATAAAATATAACTCAATACAGCTATACCGTATAGGTCAAATGAAAAGTAAAACCACAGCATCATAAATACAGCATACAAATTAAAAGTGCTGGGTGCTGTTCAGTAAAACAAATTAGAACTGCATAACTGAAAATAAAAAAACTTACAACTTAAAAAAGATCTGCTTCTCCTTACTTGGTTCGCCTCTATCATTTTGATACAGGACACGTGAGGTCAGATCAAAGGGGTTTGTGGGTTGGGCCTGCATAGTTGGTAGGTGTGGAGACCGCTGTGCAACCCAGTCACCGGGTGCTGGAGGTGGTGGATGATATTGAGGATTTTGGTGAGCCCAGGATCCTGAATGGTGTAGAGCTTGGTTTTGTTGAGACATGCTTTGTATTAAGGTCTGCATCAAATTCATGAACACAGTATTTGTGGCTGCATGCTCCTCCTGCAGCATCCTGAAGCGCCTCTCCTCAGTCTCCTCCTGCATTTTCATTCACTTTTCCAGAGTGGCATTCTCCCTCTCCTGTCTTCTGCGTTGTTGAACTCATCCTGCAGCCTCTTGTACTCTTGAATTCTTCCAGCATCATTGGCCCTCCTCTTTCTGCTACGGTAAAGAGTTGCAGTGTTTGGGCCAGATTCCTCTTCGTGATTGGTATTTCCTCCTGTAAAATGAAATCGAGTTATGTTGAATTAAAAATGTGTGCACACGTATGACAGCCAGTAGCCTACTACTGGTCTGGCACTAATCTAACGTTACAATAGAATACAAGCCATCATGATGAATAGTTCATTAATTGTTTTCAACGTTTTTATTAGTGTTTTTTTAGCTAGTGTTTTTGAGAGCATATGTTGTAGACTAGGCATGCTGAAAAAAAATATTTGCAGTAAGACAGTAGAAATGATAAGCACATGGCTATGCTCAAGTAGGCTAGTTACCAACGTTACACCGTGTCCTAACCAGACGCGATGCCATAATATTCCAGCGACAAATAATTTGTTTGTCCACACTAGACGCGACTGCAAGATGCGTCAAAATCAATCAAAACCCACAGCCAATCGGAACAGCGTGTGGGCGGGCTCTCGTGGCAAGTGCACAGCACCAGAGGGTAATCTTGACAGCACTCGCAAGAAAATGTATAAGTATGCTACATAATCAAATTCACAAATATTTCACCATTTAAACATTATTAAAAATACATAGGCTAAGGCTACTGATTTACTAAAACAATCTTTGTCAAAGAATACACTTGTTTGTTCACATTTGAACGTTTGTTTAATTTCAAGATCTGAGGTGAATTATCCATAGCTGCTTTTACAGCTACAAAGCTGGGAGCACAAAACGATATTCAAAGTCACATTACACACTTTTAACATTAAATAAAGCACATAAAACAGTACCTGAGATTATCATTGCCACCCTTTGTGTTTGTTGTTCCAGGCTGGTTAGGACACAACCGCTGATTAATTTGTAAAAGATACCTTTTATTGCGGGTCGCGTCGCGTGTAGTTAGGACACGGTGTTAGGCTACTCACCAATTTCGGAAGTGTTTCCTGTAGTACTGGACTCACTTGAAGTTGAAGCTGATGGGGAAGACTCCACCGCTTGTTGGACGAGTGCCCAAAATGCTATCCAGGTCGTCATAAAAAGGGCACGTGTCCTTCGCATTTGTCGATGCACCACATTTTCTCATGGCATCGCGCACCTTTGTATATTGCTGCCACAGTTTCTTTATCTTCAGGTGGCATTGCTCTCCCGTCCTCTCATACCCTCTCTCTCATCCTCTCAGAAAATACTTGGAAAGTGCATTTTTGTGCATTTTTTTCCAGTTGACTTATGTCGTCAGACCATATTTCAATTAAAAACCTTGTCTCCTCCTTTCCCCATGTGCTCATTTTTCCTGCTATCTTCTGTCTTCTTCAGCTACGCGGGAACCACCGGAACTTCCTGTAAATGGTCTGAAAGTCCGAACCATACAGAAAATGCTTTCACACTAGAAATTAACCAAACCTTTGTTCAGTTTGATCTGGACTGAGACTACCTCTTTTCATCAGACCAAATTTCGTCTGTTTGGTCTGGACCGTGGTCCGGGGGAGGTTTCACACCTGTAATTTTGATTCGGATCAAACTGAAAAGTCCGAAAATACAGACCAAACATGGTAGGTGTGAAAGGGCCCTTAGTAACTACTAGCTTGTAACTAACTCTGTACATTATTCGGTTGCACCATGTAGCTAGTAGGTCGTAAGCTCTACATAAAGATGACATTTAACATTAATTATCCAATAGCAGCCTTCAAATATGTTAACAGAAGTTGTTTAAATGCTCTGAATTTCAGTTTATCCTTCATTCTAACTTATTTTGCCTAACGGTACTTTTCCATTAAATACAATACTACTTAATCATGGATAACTTAATTGGTATTTTTATATGTAAATAACATTCAGAAACTGTATTTGAAATTTATTTAGGATCAATAACTGCTGAAACGAAGACAAATTTTATATGACACACACTGTTTAGGATGGGTTCATGTTGAAGAGCCACTAGCAATGTCATCTTTTTACATAATGTTCTCTCTTAAAATGTAAGTAAGTGTAAATGTCAGCATTATCATATGTCTGCAGGTTTGAAGTCTGTTGGGTAAAACAAGAGCTTTCTGCTATTTTATTCTAACCGTTACTCCTGATCGGATAAATATTTAGTTTAGTTATGCTTCAACTAAGTTTAATGGTGTAACGCAAAAATATTTAGTAGTGCGTAGGTTGTAACTTAGTGCCCATTTATGTCAAAACTAGACTAAGCTGTAACTTGTGCACAGCTGGTGCAAATGGCCCCAGGAGGGCAAACAGCATGCCGCTTTCATTCATGTATTTGATCAGAATTGTGATCAATGATGTATTCAGCTTACAAAGGTCTTTGCATTTTATAAATGTACCTGGAACCACACTGTGGAAAGATGTTTAGCCAGTATTGAGTGCTTTATTCAAAGTTCTGTAAAGTCCTCTGGAGGGAGGGTGCATTTGTTCTTAGAAAGCTGAAGCTGTGTATTTTGAATAGTGAGAGATTAAGAATATGGACTATTTTTCTTCCACATTGTTTTATTATGGTTAATTATTATACCAAGCCAGACTGTGAGAGACAATCTTATTTCAATTTTCATCATAATATTAAAATAAAAGTTAAATTGTGGCATGACTTAGTATGATTATCAAATCGCAAAGGCTGTATAAAAATATGTGCTGCATGTTTCAGAGAGAAGCATGGCACTGCGTTCTGTTATACGTAAGCCGCTTATGATCTGGTGTTTTCAGAATGGCTTGGTACGCATTATGCTACTCCACACTATCTCTATCTTTGTATCTACTCTGAGTTTGGGAGTTTATAACGTGCATTTGGGAACGCAACTTGCACAACGCAACTTGCCATATTCCCAAATGGCAAGCACTTGAGGGCTCAATCATAACAACTAAACCGTTACAATTCAATTATTATTATTATTTTTTTATCTAATTTGATATTATTTTAGTAATATTTATTTTGGTTTTTTTTATTGTTTTGAATACTACTACTATATATATGAAAAATTGTGCAGCCCTAAAAACAGGCACATTAAATCTGGTGTTTTTTTGGGGGGGCATTTTAAATTCATATCACAATTAGATTTGTTCCCCCTAGATAGTACATCCCGATCACCTAATTCAGTGATATTTGTGTGCCGAACTTTAGTCTTTTATTTATATATTTTTAGACTTGAATAATGCGCCTAAAATTACTTGGACATTTTAATGTTACCTCTGGGTGTAGAATTAGGAGAAAATGGAGAATTTTCAAAGTGAACCGTCTTCCTCCAGACACTGTGACTACAGTTTCTAGGGGGAAAATAGGACACAGTAAATTTATAATAATGTCTGCAAGGCCAGGGGCTCTCAGACAGAGGTAGCTGTGGGGTGTTTTATTATATGCTTATGTGTGTGTGTTTATATGAAGGAGATACAAGACTTTCTGTCCTTCTACAAGTACGCTTCAATGGCTGTATGTTTAGTAAGTGTGCTAGTAAGTGTGAGAGAGTGTTTGACAGTGGCCCTCCCCATTAGAGCCACACTGAATCATTCATAAATGCTGCAGTGAATCACTACAGACATCCACCCCCATCTCTTTCTTCCTTTCTCTTTCTTTGTGTCTCTCTGTCAGTCAAGGGAGAGGAACTGGTGTCTGAAGATGTATCTTGGTCTGCTAGTGCCTCACACCTATTGAAGTATTCATATCATCCTCTGTACAACAGCCACCTCCAACCAGTCACAGGGCCTCACAAACCCACAGTAACCAATTAGTGTTCACATCACTCTAGCAGTGCTGTTGGCCAATGGTCCTACGATATCTTGTTCACTCTGACCAACCAGAGGTGTCTGCTCAGCATGGCAACTAATCACACTGCCTGTGTAATGCATGCGGTAACCATGGGATCCATATGACAGTCAGCAATGGTGCAAGAGGTGTCACAAAAGGGTTACAGGAACGACAGGCTGCAGAATGAGGTTGGTGGGCGGCCTTCATGCCCTAACGAGCGTGAAACATTGTCAATCCTTAGCCCAAATATGAAAATCATTCTTAATATTTCCATAGGCTATTGTGACTCATATGTATGTATTCATATCTGTCATGAAGTAGATTTTACAGATTTACAGTAAAGTATCTAAATCAAACGATTTATTTGTTATATATATTTTGATTTTATCAGTTTATTATTCTTTTTTTTATATATGTATTTGTGATCTGAGTTAAAAAGGAGAGGTTCTGCTGTCTGAAAATGTAATTAAGTTGTTGCCTGTCTGAACTTGTTGCCTCTAAATATTCTAAACAATTTTGAGACTTTAAAAAAAAAAAAAGGTAGATTTATTCAAACATGCACTACCGTTTAAAAGATTCAAGGGTCTGTGATTTTGTAAAATGTTTTTGAAAGTATACAGTATATACAGCCAATACAGTAAAAACAGTTATATTATAAAATATAACATTTAACTTAATTTTAATGTATTTTCAAATACTAGTGCAAAATGCCTGTGCAAAATCAGTTTTTGTGTGTGTTTTTAGTAATTGTTGGTTTGGTGCCCGTGAAAGAGACTGTGAACGCATTGAATTCAGGGAGCAGGCTAGGTTACTACAAATGATGGCCGTGAATAAAATATAATATTCAGAAGTAAACAGTATAGCTGACAGAGTGTTTATGTCAGAATGTTTATTTTTAAACCACAACCTTCTAAGTGCTTCTTTTACCGATATATTTAAGAAAACGCTATGTTTGAGCAAACAGCTTGTGAATAGGCAACTACAAATGATGCCCGTGAAAGAGACTGTGATCGCATTGAATAGGATATGTTTAGTTGGTGAATAGCATAGGCTACTATTACACAGTAGCGATAACGTTAAGCGCACCAGAATTAAATATAATATTCAGAAGTAAACAGCATAGCTGACTTATAGATTCAGTTTACATCCACAAATGAATATGAATTACATCAACAATGAATTACATCCACATCCGTCGATTCAGGGAGCAGTGCAAAGTGCCTGTGCAAAATCAGTTTTTGTGTGTGTTTTTAGTAATTGTTGGATTCTTGGTAAAGAAAACTATAATATTCAGAAGGAACCAAACTATAATATTCAGAAGTAAACAGTGTAGCTGACTGAGTATTTATGTCAGAATGTTTATTTTTAAACCACAACCTTCTTGGGGCTTCTTTGACCGATACAACCCTCTAATGTCAGAATGTTTATTTTTAAACCACAACCTTCTAAAAATGATATATTTAACGATATCTTTTGCATTTCTCATCCAAACAACGTCAAACTTGGCACTGCACTTACTCGTTCCCGTGGCAAGACACCTGTCAAATTTCAAATCCATCGGACTAACGGTTCGAGAGATATGTGGTTAACAGACATACACACACACAGACACACACACAGACAGACAGACGTTTCTGTAATTTATAGATAGATACATTATTGTAATGGCAAAGTTGAATTTTCAGCAGCTATTACTCCAGTCTTCAGTGTCACATGATTCTTCAGAATGACTGATTTGGTGTTTAAGAAACGTTATTATTATTATTATTATTATTATCAATAATAATGCTGCTGAATATTTTTGTGGAAACCATGGTAATTTTTTTCTGGATTCATTGATGAATAGAAAGTAAAATATATTGTTTTGTTGTAACTTTATACATGTTTTTTGTCACATTTGACCAATTGAATGTGTCCTTGCTGAATAAATGTAAAAAAAACAAAAAAACTTACAGACTCCAAACTTTTGAAGGGTTGTTTTGAACAATCAGTTAAGGCATCAATAACTGGTTAAGTAAAAAATACAATTAATTTATAATACATCACATATATTTAATGCTATATTTACTGTTCTCTAAAGTGTTTTCTTCTTCTAGCTAACCAATGAGCTTTGCACATAGAATGATTTTCCTGAGGTAAATGTAACATCGAGTGACATGTTGTTCACAAGCTTTTTTTATTGACATCTTTTCATGGTTCGAACACTATTTGTGCGATTTAGATGAGAGATGATTGTTTAGGCCAGTGGCATTGAGTCCCATCAGATGTTCATTTATGTTTTTCGTGTTGTAATTTTTTAGTAAAGAGGTGCTCTGATCTGAGGAGAGACATCATGCAGTGCTCTTGTCTGAATGGACAGCTACATGATTCAACACATCACTTTTTTCCCTTAGAAATGGGCCTTTGCAACTTACGATTCATTTTGATGGTGCATGCCACTTTTCTCTCTTGACTCTGAGTATATCAGTGCTCACAGTTTTGTGACACAACAGAACGCCTGTGCTAATGGAGACATCTGGCATGATGCTTTAATGAGCTCTTAACTTGAGAACGATTCCTTTTTCATTTGATCTTGCCCCTTCAGGTGACTTTTACCTGAGGAGATCATGTATTGATGTCATATATTAAGACACTTAAATTGCTGAAAATCAATGGCATTGGATGGAAATTTTAATGAGGCTAAATTCATCATGCCTTCAGTGTGTGTTGATTTCTAATATGTGATGTTATGTCACATATTAGCAAAGGGATTGTCTTGGACAGTAAGGACATTGAGGCCTGCCACCCGCTGCCTCGCAAGGACAAACAACTCAAACCAAGCATAATACTGAGATTCGCAACTAGGAAACAAAAAATCGCACTACTCAAGCAAGGAAGAAACCTGAAAGGGACAAATGTGTACATCAACGAACATTTGACAAAGAAAAACTCTGACATCGCCAGACAAGCACGGCAATTTCGCAAAGAAAACAAAATCCAGGCAACATGGACATCCAATTGCAGGGTGTTCATCAAATTGAATGGATCTCCTGAACAAGCTAAAGTTCTGCTGATTAAGGAATGCTCTGAACTGGATCAGTACAGATAAGGTAACAGATAACCAAACTTTTATTCACCATGACAGACATTCTAACTAATGACTCGTCCTCATCTGACAATGAGGATACAGGTGATATTCAGGAGTCAGAGTTAGAAATATTTTCAAATGGTGAGCACAAACCAATGAATATGCTAAATAATGTGGATCCTGATATACATTTTTATAATTCTATCTCTCATAACTGTAAATATTATCGCGATGAACAAATTAAAACATTAAATAAGGCAGATCGTATGTCAATAATGCACCTAAACTGCCGCAGCTTATACGCAAACTTTGAGTATGTTAAAGAATATTTGAACAAGCTAGATGTCAAATTCAATGTTGTTGCATTATCACAGACATGGATAAATGAAAACAAATATGGGAATTTTAAACTTGATGACTATCAAATGTACAATCAAAACAGACACCATAAATCTGGTGGGGGGGTTGCACTTTATGTGCAAAAACAATTGAAAGCTCAGAAGGTTGATTGTATGACAATGGAAATAGATCATGTGTTTGAATGTGTCACGGTTGAGATAATTACTGATAAAATGAAAAAAATGCTTATATCCTGTATTTACAAAGCTCCGGGTGCAGACATGGAAGTGTTTATTGATCACATGGAAAGGTTATTTACAAATAGGAATCATAAAGATCTAATTATATGTGGGGATTTTAACATAGATTTATTAAAAGCAAAATTACATAGACCCACTGGAAAATTCATAGACGCTATGTACAGTCTTTCTTTATATCCAACAATTACGCATCCCACAAGGATTACTGCACACTGCGCTACCTTAATCATATTCACAAATATTCACAATACTAATATATCAAGTGGATTGCTGGTTAATGATATCAGCGATCACTTACCAATTTTTATATCCTATGAAAAAAGAATAAATACGAAAAAGATAAGTAAAACAATAACAAAGAAAATCAGACTAAGATCTGAACAGTCAATAAATACTCTTAACCAAAGCCTGTCCAAACAAAATTGGGATGATGTTCTAGGAGAAAATGATGTAAACAAAGCATATTGTAGTTTTGTTAATACATTTAATAACTTATATGATCAACACTGCCCTGTAAAAACGTATACATATACGCAGATGAATAAAACAAGTCCATGGATGACAAAGGGATTGTTAAATGCGTGCAAAAAAAAAACAACCTTATATAAAACTTGTATACGGAAAAGGACGAAAGAATCGGAAGTAAAATTGTACTCAAAAAGTACAAAAATAAATTATAATAAGTATTATAAAAACCTGTAAGAAACTGTACTACAGAAATCTGATTGAGAGAAATAAAAATAATATGAAAGGTCTCTGGGGAGTATTGAATAATGTAATTAATAAAGATTATAAATATGCCACGTTTCCTGATTACATGATTAAAGATGATCAAAAAGTAACAAATATGGATAAACTTGTTAACGCATTTAATGATTTTTTTGTTAATATCGGCCCACAACTGGCATCAAAGATTGCCACCACAGATCATAATTACGCTGGCTACACAAATAAAATTGTACACTCAATGTTTCTGACTGCAACAAATGAGAATGAAATCATCAAAATAGTCAATGATTGTAAAAATAAAAAGTCCACAGATTGGAACGACCTTGATATGGCCATAATTAAGAAAGTAATATGTAATATAGCAACACCTCTAACCTATATCTGCAACACATCTTTTCTAAATGGAGAAGTTCCTCAGCTCATGAAAATCGCAAAGGTCATTCCAATTTATAAAAACGGGGATAGTCATCAGTTCACAAACTATCGACCAATTTCTATACTTTCTCAATTATCAAAAATATTGGAAAAACTTTTTGTTGCACGCCTGAATGACTTTATTAGTAGCCATAGCTTACTTCACGATAGTCAATACGGTTTTAGAAAAAATAGGTCAACTGCTCATGCATTGATTGATCTAATAGAATATATAAGTGACAAAATTGACAGCAAAGTGTACTCGGTGGGTATATTCATTGATCTCCAAAAAGCGTTCGATACTATTGACCATGAAATGCTTTTACAGAAACTACAACAAAATGGGATAAGGGGTCTTGCATGTAACTGGGTGAAGTCTTACTTAACTGATAGATAGCAATTTGTACAGGTAGGTGAGCAAAGGTCAAGATGGAGGAGCATCACTTGTGGAGTCCCTCAAGGTTCGGTATTGGGACCAATATTGTTCCTGTTGTACATTAATGATCTGTGCTATGTATCGTCTAAACTTAAATTTATATTATTTGCCGACGACACCACAATCTTATACTCAGGCAAAAATCTTCAGCTAATTGTGAATGAAATCACAGCGGAGTTAGAGAAACTTAAACAATGGTTCAATCAAAACAAATTATCATTAAATATAATGAAAACAAAAGTGATGTTATTTGGTAAACGTAAGGAGGATTTACAGTTTCAAATCAAAATTAACAAAGTTGAAATAGAAAGAGTAAAAGAGTATAAATTCCTAGGAGTGATTCTTAGACACAATATTAGCTGGAGACCACAAATAAACAGCATACGTACTAAATTAGCAAAAAATATTGCTATTATGGGCAAGTGTAGATATCTATTGGACCAACAAGCTCTCCTTATCTTGTACTATTCGCTCATACTACCTTACTTTAGTTACTGCACGGAGATTTGGGGAAATACCTACAGTAGCCATCTAGAGACTATATTTAAACTACAAAAAAAAAGCTATTAGGATAGTGCACAACGTTGAGTTCAGGGACCATACTAACACACTGTTTATAAAAGCAAACCTTCTAAAACTTGAAGATTTAATAAAACTAAAAGTGCTTTTTAAAGCTTGTATTTAATTGTATTTAAAGCTAGAGCTAACCAACTTCCTAGCAACATCCAACAATTATTCACCAACAGAGAAGGCGGATATAATTTGCGGGGAACGCTTAATTTTAAGGTGCAGTGTGTTCGTACTACCCTCAGGAGCCAATGTGTCACTCGAAGAGGTGTGAACTTATGGAATGACTTAAAGGATGAATTAGAAAGTGCTGTAAATTTTCATCAATTCAAAAAACAATTTAAGATAAGTATCTTAACGCAATATGTCAAATATAATCACTAAGCAGGATTTCTGTCACTGTTTATCAAAATGAGTGTAATATGTCATATCATGCTGATACAACTACTGTCACCAATGTCTCCACATGATCTGTCATAATTAAAATTAGGAAATTGAGTTAAAAGAACGCTGTTCATTACCATTGTCATTACTATTGCGACACACGATAGACAAAAGAGAATTAGGGCAGACGAGACATGGACCTGTCGGGTGAAGGGCTCCCTCCTCCAGACTGGCTCATGAAACATCGTCTTCTTAAACGCATCACACAGCAAAGGTTGTAAACACTGCCCGTCAACACAGTTATTTAGGGTAGCTGGGTGGGCCTGTTGGATGGGGGCTAAGACCCACTCCCAGCTGGCCCACACCCTGGCTTTTTAATGCACAACACAAGATAGGGTACACATCATAATCAAAATGAATGTTGTAAATGTACACCCAGTTGCTATGGAGATGGTAATGACAACAAGGTGATAACAAGATAAAATATGTATAAGAATTTTTTTATTTCTACACAATACTGTTAATAAAGTGATACTATTGAATCTAATACTTGCATTATAGATTTGATAAAAATTATAATAAACATATGGTTAACCAAAAATGACTATAAGAATAATAATAATAATAATAATAATAACTGAAAGAAGTGAATAATGTGGAGACTGGTCATGTCAGTTGTGTCAGTTATGATTGTTTTTTGCTAACATCAGGTGTAAATTGTCTAGTAGTATGCAGGATACTGTGTTAATGTTATCCTTCACGACATAATGCCTTATGGAAGAACTTATTAATACAGATGTAGTCATGCTGTTTGTACAATAGATGTATAACTCAAACATTGTACAGTAATCTCTATAAGCTTGTGACAATATACGTTTGATGTGGAATGTACCATTACCATTTACCATTTTACCATTTCAAATGCTGCAATTTGTAACGTCCATATTACTGATTGTAAGGTTGGAAATATAACTCATAAACAGGTGCACGCTCGTGGTGGTGTGTGCCTGGGTATGAAAATTATATACTCAAATTTTTGCATATTTTTATGGTAACCTTATCAATGTAATATAAATTGTTAAATGCAGTGTTATTAATTGAGTTACAACTGGGAATACACATGTGAAATCCATGAGTACTGAGAGTATTGAACATAGGGGTAGGCGCACATAAGCTTCCTTGCTTCAGCCTACTCCTTTTGAGCTTCCATTACTGTGTAATATTATGACTTTTGTAACAAACATGATTGTGAAAAAAAAGCTCAAATAAACTAAACTAAACTATGTGTGTTTGTTGGTTGCATGTGAAGTTTATAGCTGGACAAACAGGTCAAACAGGAATCGATCTGTACACAAAATTCTCTGTATCATTGTACCGGCTCAACAAAGCAGCAGACGACATATCCCCCATCCACAGATTTTTAATTAGACTCTCTGAAGCATCCAGTCTGGTGTTTTCGTGTCCTCTTTTAATTTTTTCTTCTACTCGCTTCAAATATTGGTATTTCTTATTCTTTCTCTCACTTTCATTAGACAGGCGCTAAGTTTACTTACCATCTTTCCTAGGTTTGTTTGTGTTCATATCTTTTCAAATATCCTTTAATTACCAGTGACAGCTTGAAGGTTGTGTTGTGTTAAATCTCTTTGCTATGATGTTTTCTCTGAAGCTGCTGCTGTTGGTATTCATTGATTTTCTTGGGTATTCATGCAACTTTTTTACAGTTTGTTTAAAAGAAGCTTGAAACTCAGCCTTTATTAGACTATAGAAAATGGCCCCTTAAACGCATGATCAAAGTAAAGGTGGAATAAGTGATGGACATCATTATAATCAAAGACTCACTCCACAGAATTCTATTTTAGAGCGTACAAATTTCCTTGAAGTTGAAAATTATGGTTAGTTGTCTTTTATATCTACTTTCCTTTATAACCCTATAATCTAACAGCTTGTTTGCCTCATTTTCTAGGATGACTCATCTAAATCATTAGTGTCAATCAGATTTTTTCCATCATTGTCCTTGTTTTTCCATGTGGTTACTGGAGGTCAACATTTCTATAACGTTATACGTTAAAACAATTGTAATATTAATGGAATCGTATAATTGAATGTTTCATGTTAGTTAAGATTTTTCTGACTGAATAGAAAGAAATATATTGTTTTAATAAATTGTTAATATTGTTAATTTTTATTTTACAGATTTAATTTGGCTTTGCTATTTTTGTTAATCTTCCATCAAGAACTGTTAGGGGAAATCTAGTTGGGAAACCCTGCATTTGTGAGCTCCTTGAATCAATTAATAAATTACTGTTGATGTTCATGGAATTAGTTTTAAGCCATACATACCCTTTCATCTTTTAATCTCTGGCTAATTATGGCAGCTTCAGCCTTTATCAGCCTTAAGAATTCTTTAAAACTCTAAACCACACAATCCCCTGATGCAGGTGGGGTCTTCTTTATTTCATTATTTTATTAGATTGTTAATGCTATTTTGCTTGCATAAATAGATTCTCTGATTGTTGTGGTCAACATTTTAGTTCAGTAGCTTTGCCTTTTTTCGCAATATTTTAAGCACAGTGTATATGTTGTACATTGTAACACTACATTGTGACTAATTAAGTGTCAGACAATGGCTAGAGGATTAACTAAAATGTGCTGAAATGTTCAGGAATTGAATCATGGAAAATAAATCATGCTAAAGTCCTCATGAATTCAAAATTGATTTTATTTTGGCTTTTAGTATGAATATGTTAGCCGTACTGTTATATATAAGCTAGTGTGCTGCAAAAGTATAACTACATTCACATTTAGAAGATATACGCATTCAAAACTTAATCTCTCACTTCCGCAAATATGGATCAATGATTTTGATGACATCACTCTGCACTTTAGCTTCTTATCAAATTTTCTGTCCAATCAAACGCTGTATGGAATCTAAAGCGTCCCGCCCAGTACATAATAAATAGTCGTTGAAGCTGCGGCTAAAATCTGTCACTTTTTCACACATTTACTATTTTCTACATGGGGAACGATTCAGACAGTGTAAATATGTTTTCCATTGGGACAAATGAAGTCTGGTTTCATGTTAGTGTCACGTGAACCGCTGCAGCACACACACACACAATCAGCTTCGGTCCAGAGACACGATAGCACAGAGCGGATCATATGCACAAGTCGGCGCATGCCAGAAATATGGGACCCATTTGAATTCTGCACAGAATGCTATAGGCTATTTTAAAGCGATATGGAGATGATTAGGAGGATTAGAGATTTGAAGGAAACTGTCTTTACCAACCTCAACGGCTCTGGCTGAGCTGTGATATAAGCTAAACAATATTGGCTATTTTAAAAAAAGGGGAGAAGCTGTTCGATATGTCCCACCCTGTCTTCCTGTTTCAGTGGAAATTACGTCAACACATTGAATAATGCATCACATTATAAGGCACTTCAGTGGGGCTTTAAGATGGAAAAAAATAAAGAAGTGAGAGGTTTATAGATATATAAAAACAGGCATGGAAAGACAGTCAAAGGTTAAGGCGATGAAATAAAAAGGATGAAGTTTTTTACTTTTTAATATGATGTTGCATCTACAGTATTCTATCGCAGTTTCAGTTTAAATGTACTTTATAGTCCTCCTCCACCTTATTTTTTAGATTAAAATGATTTTGATTAATTCTAGGGCGACAAAAGTGCCAGGATGTTTTTTTCTCTGTCGCATATTTGGAGCAGGTTACCTTCATGAAGAGAGAGTGCAATCTTAGTAAAATGGAAATGTTCATTGAAGGACGTTTTAGCATTCTGCACACTGTTTGCTCTGGAGTCTAGATGAATGAGAGAGGAGAGCAGATGAAATAATAAAAAAGGGTCCACTCTCCAGAAGCGAACACAGTGCAATGAATGTGCAATCAGAAGATGGTCAGTATGAAATGGCATTGTCCTTGCAAGATTGCTCTCATTGGGCAAAGTATTGCAATCAATGTCTATCTCTTTGTACCACACACCACCCTCACGTCTTCCTGAATGAGTCATAAATTCACAAGAGAATGACTTGGCGATTGTCAGGCGGCAACATTACAAATCCTGCTTTTAGTCTGGTTGATCGTGATTATTGCCACGTGCCATCTGCAGAGCATGTAGGCAGGAACATGAGTGATATGGTCCCGCTTGAAGAAAACTTAATGACATTGAGTGAAATCACCATTTATAGCTGTGACTTAATGTCTAGAGTGAGAATATGATCATCCATAACATTGTTTTATGTTTTATGAACTGTTTTATGAAGTCGATATTCCTGCCAAGTCTTTTGTTGAAATTGAATATGGCTTGAGTATACAGTCTACGGCCACCTGCTCACCTGAGAAGTAAAAAAGGCCATGATTGGCTTATTTGATTATAGCAACGGCTCCTTTAAAGTCCCTGTAAAGTCAAAATTAAGTATGTGTTCTGAGTTTGTCATACCACAGAAAAAATGTGTTATTAGCCACCCAGCCAAATTTCAATGATAAAAAAGCAGCCAAGTAAATAAAATAAGCTATCAAAATCTTTAAAAAATGAGCAGTGGTTTCTGCTCTCAAACGCTGGGGGCGTGTCCGCTGGCTGCCCTGAAACCACGCCCACTCGCGGGAAAGTTGACTCGCGGGCACACACTGCCAATGATGGCACCAGTTGTTGGCGCGACGGGAGAATGAAGGCCGAGGCGGGAGATAGTCGGCTCGGCCCCATTCACCAGTAACAGTGGATTATCAGTGAATTCCAGTTGTCTCCGACGAAAGTTTATAAAACTATCCTGTGTAAAATGATCACTACAGAGGCGGGTGTTAATAATAATAATACGTTTATTTTATATAGCGCCTTTCTCAAACCCAAGGTCGCTTTACATAGTAGGAAGAGAAGGAAACACAACAACAAACAGCCAAAACAATACAACAAAGACAAGTTATCTGTATGAAGCTATGAGTTGGGTGTGGAGAAGTGATCATTAAACAAAAAGGTCTTGAGATGTGCTTTAAAGGGATACTTCAGGATTTAGCATTAAGCTTTGTATTAGTAGAAAACCTGTAGTATTTTCAAATTACCGTGCTTTCCACCCTCATATCCCCCTGAGAGGAGAGATTTATGTATTTTTTATCTGGAAAAAATCCTCCGATGACGCAAAAATCGTCATTTTGCGTCATCGGAGGATTTTCTGGCCAGAGGCTAAAGACTACAGCCAGTAGGAGGAGCTGTTCCGCATGTTTTCAACCCGCCCATAGAGGGTGGGATCTCACTCACAGAATGTACACACAGTGTCAGCCGTCTTTCTTTGGAAGCTAAGCTAGCAGGCTCTTGTTCTGTGGAGAAAGCTGAGTAGTAGGAGAAAGCTGAGTAGTAGGGGTTACCATCCTCCTTTTCCCGGACTTGTCCGGCGGGCGAGATCGTTCAAAATGTCCGGGATTCGGCTTTTGCTTTCTGCAGTCGCCATTCATTGTTTACATACACACCTTTTGTTTCAATCTAACTGAATTCATTCCGATTGGTGAATCTGAATGTAGTGTTTACATGAACGCTAAACAAGTGATTGGTTGATGTGCGTTTTAACATTGCTAAGAAAATTCCCGCTCCTCCGTGAGAGATGCGAGACCGGTGCGTCTCAGTAATGACGGCACCGGCCTCGTGCCGTTCTCCCGCGGCCGTCAGCCTCGTCCTGCTCGCCACAGTAAACATGATGAATGGCGACTGTAGAACGCAAAAGCCGAATCCCGGACATTTTGGGCGATCTCGAAATCCCAGGCAAACTCGTCACGGAGACTCACTAGTAGCCTAACCTTGTTGTTTTCAACTGCGCTCTCTTACCGGTAGGCGTGGCTTGGGAGTGGCCTCCTAGGGCAGCGAAGCAAGTGCATTCTGGGAGTTGTTGTCTTTCATCCACATAAGCCAAAAATACATTTTCTGGCTTTTCTCAGTCTAGAAAGCTCCAAATTCAAAAAATTCTTCACATTTCTTCTACATAAATGACCTATTTTAAATACACATTCATCTTTCCAGAGGTGAAGTATCCCTTTAAAGAAGGGAAGAGAAGGACAGTCACAAAGAGGTTGTGGGAGGCGGTTCCAGAGTTTGGCGGCCAAGGCACTGAAGGACCTGCCACCCAGGGTGGAGAGTCTGGAGCGGGGGATAGCCAAGAGATTTTGGTCAGAGGATCTGAGTGAGCGGGAAGGAGTGTAAGGGGTCAGGAGGTCGCGGATGTAGGGGGGAGCAAGGTTGTGGAGGGCTTTGAAGGTGAGTAGTAGTACTTTGTATTTGATCTGGGACGGAACTGGTAGCCAGTGGAGTTGGTGGAGAATGGGGGTGATGTGTGCTGATCGTCTGGTATGGGTGAGGAGCCTGGCTGCCGAGTTTTGAATATATTGTAGCCTTTGAAGTGATTTAGCAGGGAGACCAAGGAAAAGTGAGTTGCAGTAGTCTAGACGGGGCATAATGAAGGAGTTAACCAAAGTCTGTGCATCACTAACAGAAAGGAAGGGTTGGTGGTGATCCTCAGCTCTCCATCAAGGTGGTTTTTCACAAAATGAATCCACCTCTTGTTGATATGATCGTTGTTCGGAAATTTAAATAAGGACACCGATCTGTTTTGTAAGTGATCGCATCCAGGTAATACGCATTTCCGTGACGAAGGCATAGCTAGCTAGCAAACTAGGCTGTAGTAAATAATACTGACTGTAACTCACGACTGAGCGGCGAACTGATAGGGGAGGGGGCAGCATCAGTGGCCCCAGTGCGTCATCAAGTAGGGGCGTGTCCAGGAGCTCAGGGGCTCCAGTGCGTCATCGAGCCCCCGTTTTAGCCCCGCCGAAAAAATCCGGAACACGGCAATGGTGAAAAACTGTTTAACGGTCTAACTCCACAATTCAGTACTTCACAGTTCACAGTCTTTGTAATATGTTTTAGCAATACATTTTTAACATTTATAATGTGTTTAGAATTTTTTATTTTAGAATTGCCTTTACAGGGACTTTAAGCGTGATACTGGGGACTAATTTTTTGTCTTCACAATTGGTGTCGGTTCTGGGTGCAGAATAGGATATTTGGAATGCATGAGAACTACAGGGAGCGCATTGAGAGGTGTTGACACTAGAAGGATTGAGGAATGAATTGAAAATGACAGATTGAACTGAACAAGAATAGGGCAGGCCTCTGCTCCAGTCGGAAGAGACCTGTCCATGGTCTAGGATTGATGCTGAGAATTTCAGATGGGAGAGCTTAGCATGCACAGATGTTCTTGAACGTTCTGGACGAAGAGTGGGAGGTAGAGGTAGGAGGGGTCAGATGACAAAGAGAGAGGCCTTCTGTTGCATTAAAGTGCCAAGATTGTACCAGACACAAGTGTTGCAGGGATAAACAGATTCCCATGTCCTCTGAAACACCCTTTACTTTTCTACTGCTTCCTAGAGGTCTTTGGCCCATTTCCCTCCTTAATCCTTTTCTTTTTGCCTTCCTTATACCCCTTTTTCCTGTATAGTCCAGTTTTCCTCCTCCATGAGTGATTTTCACTGCTGGAGATTCTGATCTCCAGCCTTCTAATATTTTGGAGGCTGCTGGAGGATTGAGTGTGTGTCTCTTGTTGCCTTTAAGTCATGTCAGAATTGTGGTAATTATGAGATGAGCACGCACCAACACCCAGCACGTGTCGTAAACACCATTGGGGATTCTTAGGATTTTCTCTGAGCCTCGACATGACAAATTGGTATTGATCATAAAAAATAGTGAATGCTGACTGTACGGTTGTTTATTCACATTTCATGTTCGCATAAATGAAGAATAGAGAAACTATTTCCTCTCCTCTCCTCTCCTCTCCTCTCCTCTCCTCTCCTCTCCTCTCCTCTCCTCTCCTCTCCTCTCCTCTCCTCTCCTCTCCTCTCCTCCTTTCCATCTCCATCTCCCTTCCCTTTTGCTTTTCCCTTTCCCGTCCCCTTTGCTTTTCTTTCCATCTCCCTTCCCTTTTGCTTTTCCCTTTCCCGTCCCCTTTGCTTTTCTTCCATCTACCATCCCTTTTGCTTTTCCCTTTCCCGTCCCCTTTGCTTTTCCCTCCCCCTTCCCCTTTGCTTTACCCTCTGTTGCATATGCACACAAAACGTAAATCTGTCTCTCTTCATCCTGTTTTTCCACATGCACTATAATCCTGAGAGTCCTGGCTGCTGTTTGTAATTTGCTATGTATCTGTGTTCTTCCACAAGCCTCAGAAAAACATGCTTTGCTCACCCACTGAGAGAAATCTCTTATCTGTTTGCTCTGCATGCTAATCTCTAGCTCCAGAGCTGCGTTTGTGGAAGAGTTTGGCCTTGTCTCTAAATCCTTGCTCATTCGATCCATTTAAAGAGCACCCCTTGGTAGACTTAAGCAGTCGAGACCAGTTCAAAGTATATCAGTCACTCTCAAACCCTGGATTTATACATTTTAACAAATAGTGATCAACTTCTTGACAACTTAAATGCATGTGAAAGAAGTCTCATAGGGTTAAACTGAGATGTGTCCCCATCTTGGGGAGAATAATAACTCAGCTGGGAGGAAATCCACTAGGAGCTGCCCTGTGCTGTTAGAGCTCAGAGTCAAGATCTGTCTGCAGGCTGTGGTGCTGAAACAGTAGGAGGCCTTGAGCTGTCACAGCCCTCCAGTGCTGAAAAGAGCGCTGCAATAGGGAGCTGTCTTCTTCTCTGGTGCTGAAATAATGGTGTGATGCTGTCCACACCCTGGGGTGCTGAACCATTGTGACTTACTCTGGGCTACAAAAGAGATATTTTTTTTTGTTTTTTTTAATAATGTAATAATAATAATAATAATAATAATAATAATAATAATTATTATTATTATTATAAATACACATTTTTCTCAATAAATACATTTATAATATATGTCTTTCTTTATTGAGAATATAGTTATCTATATGTAAACTAAATATATTTTTTATTAATTTAATTTCGTCACAAGATTAGTTTTCAGGTAACATTTTGATTATGGAGCTGTTTTCTATCAACTTTTCTAATGTTTTGGCAAGGATTGCATTTGTTTACGTGACATTTGAGAGTTTTGTGTTGTTAATGAGACTTAAGTTAGGTCATATCATTTTGTTGTTTGCTTTACACTATGATGAGCAAAATGTATTTTGTGCATGTTGTACATGTATGCGTACATGTATGTTTAGCAAACGTACAGGTGCAGCTATGTGCACATTTGTTTGTGCTTGTATGTTTGTATACCCATGACATGATTAAATAAAGGATTTGCCTGCTCAGTGGGCTGAACTGTGCTCTAAAAGCCAATTACAGTTTAATTTACCCACTGTCACATGTAGTTTTTTCCTCTATATTCTGGGCTGCACTGTTTGGAAAATAGCTGCAGGCATATTGATTGAGAAAAAGAATAAAATAAGACCCAGAATATTTCATTTGTAGCCCAGGAGGGAATGTGGAGAAAGAGGGGATGCAATGCAGACTTAAATGAGTCCACCCATTGTGTATTTATGGCTATACCTTACAATTTCTGGAGATCATTATAACTTCTCTCTCCTCTCTTTTTTTTATTTAGTTCTGACAGTAACTATGGTTTAATTGCCCCCGGTGACATCTCAATTCTAACATAGCCTCATGCAGTCAGTTCCCATTACTATTGCCCATCCATCAACCCCTATAGAATTGTAATAATGCACTGCTTGTACACCACACTTCCTTCCATTTCTTCCCCATCAATGACTTTTGTTTCTATTGTATCTAGGGCTTTAAAGAGGTCATACCATACATTTGTCATTTGATGTCCCCCCAGTGGTCTACTTATGTTAGCAAAGTTAAGAAAGAAAAAACAAATGTGGAATGAGTTTCTGCTGCATAGTTTCAATAAGTAGCCTAGTCCTCTCTAAAGTTTTGAAAGTTACTGTACACTACTGTTCAGCAGTTTGGGATTTTTATTTTATTTTATTGTTTTATATTTCTCTTTTTTTTTTTTTTTTGCAAGGACACATTAAATTACTGCCAAAAGTCACAGTAAAGACATTTATAAGTTACAAAAACTGTTCTTTCCATTCATCAGGAATCCTGATTTTTTTTTTTTTTTTATTCACAAAAAAATATTACAGTTTTTCTCCATTGGTTTGGCTCATTTCTTGAAACAGAAATTACATTCTCAAAACTCTAAGATCATTTGGCAAAACAGTCTTACAGTTCAGCACAACACTATAGCTCACTTGCAAAAGCTCATATCTCTCCCAAAACTGTTCACTCATGCTTCAAAACTAAATTTGTTTCCCATATAAAGAGTCAGTGCCACGAAAATGGCAAAGATCCTTCTCAATTGCTTTGGCTCATTTCTTGAAACAGACCGGACGTTCTCAACACTCTTGGTGCTTTTGCCAAAATAACGTGGATGGTTCGGCACAACACCATGGTTCACCTGCAAAAGCTCATACCTCTCCCAAAACAGTTCACTCATGTGTCAAAACTAAATTTCCTTCTCATTTAAACAGTCAGTGCCCCCAAAATGCGTTGTCCCTTTGGCATTGTGTAAGCACTGCAAGTCAAAATGTTTAGATGTTTTGTCACTATGGCAGAGGACCATTGAAATATCCCTCATGTCCACCTTTCAGTCTTAGCCCAGTCCTTCATTGACAATGGTTACTGTACTGTTTTTTGTCTAGCTAACAGAATACAATTGTGTATAAAACTGAAAAAAAGAAATAGGATTTTAGGGTAAGAGTAGCCTTCAAGGTTTAACATCACACATTGCACTCATACTGCCAAGGAAATTGTAACCATTATCATTCACACACATAAAGGAACTTCCATACGTCAGAGTAAAAAGAAAATGTATACAGCATAATATACTGTAATATAAACACACAAACAAAAAACAATGAAAATTATATGCAGCCTACAGTGCTGTAAATAAAGCTGGAGTTTCACAACTAACAGTTCTTCACTGGCCACCATCCTCACCCTCCTGGCCATCCACACGCTTCTGTCTGTCTGGCCACAGATTCTCGTCCACATCACAGCGTATATTCTCCCTTGCGATGCAACGAGGGAAGAAACGGCGCGCATGTCGCAACTATCCCCTACATCGAGCTCCTGTAATATCCTCACACACAGCGTCCATTGCATGGAGCATGGGCCTCTGATCTTGAGCCCAATGCTCATACACTCTCTTCATCCAAGCGGAGAAATACTCCTCAATAGGATTGAGGAAAGGAGAGTAAGGTGGTAGGAACACCATGACCATCCTTGGATGAATAGTGAACCAGGCCCTGATGAGCAGGCCACGGTGGAAATTCACATTGTCCCATACAATGACATATTGTGGTAGCCCTACGAGACCTCTCTCATTTTCAGGGATCAAATCAAAATGAAGGCGGTCCAAGAAGATGAGGAGCTTCTGTGTATTGTATGGGCCAAGACTGGGGATGTGAGTGGCCACACCATTCTCAGATATGGCAGCACACATAGTTATATTGCCCCCTCACTGGCCTGGGACATCCACCATGGCCTGGTGGCCAATAGGCCAATAATATTATATGGTATAATGTATATATATATATATATATATATATATATATATATATATATATATATATATATATATATATATATATATATATATATATATATATAAACATACATACATACATACATACATGAACAGACTATTGTGCATGTGATGACTTATACAATGAAATGACGCTGACACGTTTTGGAGCGAACAACCATTAGACTGAGAATCAACAATCAGTTTAGATCAACAAGATCTATTCACTTGGAAATTGTGCTAAATGTAGGCTACCTGTACTTAATCATTTGCAAAGATGTACTGAGACATTGAGACATGTACTTAGACATTTGCAATTTGATGAAATGAATGAGAAATTCAATTCTGTTGTGAACAATTACTAAGTGGTTTGGAGGGTTGTCCATGTTGTTTTGAGAATGTCATTTCTGTTTCAAGAAATGAGCCAAACCAATGGAGAAAAACTGTAAGCAGCAAAAATGGTTTTCAAAATGTACAATAAAGAGAATGTTTATTGAGCAATTATTAAAATGTTTTCTGAAGGATCATGTGACACTGAAGTCTGGAGTAATAGCTGTTGAAAATTCACCTTTACCATCACATGAATAAATAATATATTTTTAAAATGTATTAAAATAGGAAAGTTATTTTAAATTATAACATATAAATTTTACTGTATTTTTGATCAAATAAATGCTGCATTGGTGAGCATAAGAGACTTCTTTAAAATACATTAACAATCTTACAGACCCCAAACTTATGAATGGTAGTGTATATTTTCATAAAACTTTGATCTCTTAAAATATATCAATATGAAATATCAAAGAAATGTTATTGTTTCTGAGATGACCCCTTTAAATTTAAGTTTTCATAGGATTATACTTTTTTTTGCACCTTTTAAAGGAAAGGTAATGAAAATCTGTATAAATCCGGTAGCACATTCTAAATCTGCTTTGTGCATTCCCTGATTGCGAGATTTAAGTGCAGGAGTTGTGAGTTTCAGCTCGAGTCTGACCTCACACTCTGGTGTCACACACTTGATGCTAATGTAAAACTGGATGAGACAGACGCACTCCAAACTTCTTCCAGGAAACAGATATGACTTGAGACACAGCAAGGCATTTGGAACAGTGGTTAAAAGGAGAAGGGCATCTCCCTGGGCCCACAGAGGCCTGGTGTAATGGTCCATAACTCAGAGTTCTGAGAAGTTTCTCCTCTATAATGAAAAAAACATGGTGGGCCGAGGGTTTCTCTTTAATACAGCCCATTAGTTAGAGCTGGATAGAGGAGAGAGGGAGGGTGGGGAAAGAAAGAACCCGAGTGTAAGAGAAAGAGGCTGAAACACAGCACAGCCCTCTGAGGGGAAACCACATGGCCTCAAAGTGAATGAGGAGAGGTGCTCAGCTCTTGTATAGAGACTATGCTTGTCTAGTACAAGGTCTGGATAAGTTTGTTGTGTACCCTGATATGAAATTCACTGGTGCCTCTGTTAGGCATGTCTCCCACAATTAGGCTACTATCCAGTCGTACTTCACTAGGATCTGCTGCAGTCCCAGTCCTGGTTAATTTAGCATTTCTATGATGATGAATGTAATTAATTTGGGATATTTATCTTTCTGCTTTTTGTATGACTCAATGATCAGCTTTTTCATGTTCATGTCCATAGAGTGGCTTAAATACATCTCTTCTATGATGATATGATTAACATGTTTTTAATTTTTTTATTTACTTCTTAAAAGAATATACACTGTCATTCAAATATTTGGGCTCGGTAAGAAATACTACCAGGGTTTTTCCTGGCTCAAAATGAGGCGGAGGTGGCAAAATCCTAATAATGTATTTTAAAATTGTATTTTTTGCAGATCATCATATAGCCTAATGTGTTTCCCACATTTTTTTTGTTGGTGGAGCTTTTTGTACATTTTAAAGATAAATTCATTAATCTGGTGCAATTTGAGCCACCCGAATCCGCTGTTAAAAATAAATAATCCACCCGTAAACCGCCCATATTCTTTGATTTAGATATCTGCATCTGATAATCACAATATGGTAATATATCACACTGAAGTAGGCTTATTTAAAATGAACATTTATTTAATATAAAACTTTGGCAAAATTACATTTCCTTAATAGCCTAAACAGAGGCTTTACTCCCTTCAAACTTAAATTGTCAATGTTTCATTACATCACTGTTTGAAAACACTCAGAATATTTTTTTGTACCTTTATAAAGGGCATTTATTAATTTAATTCTTAAATTTGATCAATATATTCAACTAAAATAATAAGACACTAGGCTTTTACCAATCAAATTAAATAATTTACATTGAAAAATTATAACTGTATTAAATTTGATTATTTAAAAAAAAATTGAATATACAAATAAGGAATGTTGAAACGAATGATACTTTCTGAAACTAAACCGCCAGTAGGAGGCGGCAGGCGACCGTCTTAATGAGCGAGTCATTGAGTCATTCATTCAAACGATTCGTTCAAACGGCTGATTTATTCAGAATGAGGCAGTTTATGAATGGGTAATTGAATCTTTGACTCAACCGATTCGTTCAAAACGCTGAATCATTCAGTGAGATGCGCTATGGATCTGCTGTGATCTTTGTTTGGAACTATTTTCGCTGCTGAAACAGAACAACAACAGTCATTGCGTCTAAAATGTAAGTGACTTAATTTTAACTATTTGTTTATTGAACTGTTATGAAATCCGTCTAGGTTTCAATCTTGATGGCACTCAGGAAAACAGCTCTCTGGTCGTGTGTAGCCTAGGCTATATATTGTTTCTTAACTATAATATGTTATAAATAACTGCGCGAGCCTCAACAGCGCAACTTTGTTACCGTCAGTACATTAGGTAGGCCTATATTATTATCAACTATAGGCTATCAATCGCCACTTACATTAAATTAAATAAAACAGAATAATCCTCACGTTTTCGGTGATTCCCTAGTTATTTTTTATTTTTATATTAAAAATTGTTTTAGTCGGGGCATTTGTCCGGTTGGGCGAGTAGTAGGCCTACAATTCTCTCTCACTTTTCCCTTCAAAAAAACCCCAAAGAAAAACAAACAAAAAAACACACGTGTGACGTGTCCCGGACACAGTCTATGGTCCCTGATAAGCGTTACTCGAGCCCTGATATGTTTTCCTTGATTGGTTTTCCCTGAAGAGAATTACGTTGTTGAAAACGAAAGTAAAAGAGTCACGCACGTTCATTGCGTTTTACCGTGATGAGAGTTCCATGTCTTTTATGTCTTTCGTTCATGTCATCCACCCTCGATTAATTTGAATGGAATATTTGTATTACTCGGCCCGCCCGACCTGCGGATTATCCGCGCAGCACTATACGGTTTGAGAATGGACACAAGCGGTAACAGCAACAGAACCATCACGGTGGAAAAAGTGTATCTGACCATGTGACTGTCTGTCCGAGTTTCGTCGAGAGCCGGAGGCGGCACGAAATTTGACGGAGGCGGCCGCCTCATAATTCTCTATGCAGGAACAACCCTGACTACATAACCTTAATATTGTGAAATATTATTACAATTTAAAATAACTGTTTTGTATTTTAATATATTTAAAAATGTCATGGGGGAATGATAAACTATGATTAAGGGGTCATTTACACCAGCATTTTCAACTAAAAACTGAACTTTTTTATACGTTTTGACCATTCATTTACATGACAATGACGTTTGGGGGCCTGAAAACGCACACTTTAAAAAACGGGTTTCAAAGTGCACGTTTTTGGAAACAATACCGTCTACGTAAACTACAAAAATGTGCATTTGTGAAAACGGTGATGTCATGTGCATGCATATTATGTGATCAGTCTACAGTCATGTAATGTTTCTTTACAAAGTGACATCGCCAACTACTGGCCTGGCTTGCATAATACATCATTTTAGTCGTTTTCACGGATTCGTGTGAACAGGGATCGTTTTGACAATGTTGCTGTCTGTATGCGAAAAACGCAAAGGAAAACCTTTCCATTTTTAGTACATTGTTCACATTTAAACTTACCCTTAGACAAGGGACAAGAAAAGTGTGTTGTTGCTGTTTTTACACTACATGACAATTTTAGAGATATTAAATTAACTTTTTTTTCTTTATCCTGGAAACTCGTATTTGTCATTGTTCGAGTACATCCCACTCCCCTTTGCTGACCCAAATCTCTTGTGTGCTGTACAGGACACCCTGCGTTTCCGTTCAATCTGGAACACAGTGGTTGCGTAGAGTTGGTTATATGATGTGTGTGTTGCATCATTGTGCATTTGTTTATCTTCATCCCCATGGGATCCTGAGTCGGCCCATGTGGTTCCTCACAGGGGGCCGTGCTTTGAATGTAACACTCTGGTATTTCTATGTAGGTCAGGCATAGTGTTGTCTACGTGCGTTGTAATTTTTACACTCTCTTGTTATATCTAATGTGTGTTTGTGTGAGTCTGATGGTATGCTTTATCTGCTGCTCTCGAAGATGCTAATGGGTGCCCATGAAACTTTAAATACCCTTGACTGATTCAATAATTTAATAATGATCTCTCGGAAGATTCCTCCTACGCACGGCCCATTTGTTTTCTCATTCCAGAGGTGGATAGAAAAAGTGGCCATTTGGAGAGGCTCTGGTCTCTTTGCCGGCACAGCGCTTAAGCAGTTAGTGCTGATGATGTAGGAAAGCGAACATATTAAAGAGTAAAAGTTGTTTTAAACATGCTAGTTTTGTATAGCAGGTCAGAGCTACTGAGAACACTTTCCATGGTTTTAATGTCTTACTAATGCATGAATAAATGATTGAATGAAGTGAAAAGTTGAAAGAATAGCTTTTGGTTCACATTCTCCTTGCTTATAGGCAACAGCTATCAGACTCAACATCAATAACAGTCTGTTTTACTTTACTCGTTTCAACTTTCATAAGGTTCACAGCAGTTCCCATTGGTTTCAAGGATATTTGGCATAATACAAACACATTTGTTCTACTTTTTCTTCCATTTGTTCATTCATTGGACGCATGCACTATGTATACGCATGGCAGTGGGATAGCAATCCAGATTCATGATAGCAAATTACTGCTTTTACATTTTCTTATGCACACTGACATTTTATCTTATTTCTCAAGTGCAAATGTACTTCACATTCATTGAGTTGCAATGCTTTGCTCTGTGAACGCATGTGTGGATGCACTGCAGGCTCTCTTCTCTCAACATTCTTATTCTGCAGATGGCAGTGGTCCAGTCCCTCCTCTTTTTCCACTGGGATGAATGGCCTGCAGCTACCACTCTTAATTAATGATGTGTGAGCCTGAACTACCTGTTCTTGTCTCTCCAGCAGGATCCTAGATAAAAGTATTCAACTTCTAGACTCTATGATGAAAACAATGGCTGCGGTATCTTAGATTGTTTCACTCTGAATCCTCACCCTAACGGTCTTTAAAAAGATTACATTTTAGGAATATCCTCCAGTGATGTTTCCATGTAATGATATCAAATCAGCTATCACATGATCCTTCAGAAATTATTCTAATATGCTGATTTGGTACTCAAGAAACATCTTTTAACATTAATGCTGAAAATAGCTGTCCTGCAATAGGCCTAATTTTGGTAACACTTAGGGTCCAATTCTCACTATTAACTAGTTGCTTATTAACATGCATATTTTAGGATATTGGCTGTTTATTAGTACTTATAAATCACATATTAATACCTTATTCTGCATGACCATATTATACATCCCTGAATCTAATCTTAACAACTACCTTACGAACTATTAATAAGCAGTAATTAGGAGTTTATTCAGGCAAAAGTCCTAGTTAACAGTTAGTTAATAGTGAGAATTGAACCCTAATCTAAAGTGTGACCATTTTATTGTGGAAAACAAAATCCATAGAATTAGTGAATAGAACACATCTATCCCAGCACATGCCAGCTTAGAGACTTAGTCTATTTATTTCTCTGCTTCAAATACTAAGTGATGTAATTTCAAACAAACTATTTTGCACAAACGCATCTGTCTCTGATTGTTTCAGTTCAAGCCTATTTTAAATCATGAAAAACCTCCAGGTGTTCCTGGAGCTGATGTCTCTTTCATGGACAGCTTGAGGAATCAAATGTTGCGTCCTGTCTGACCTGTATGTGAAAATTGTCTTTTCTTAGGTGTGCTACTTCAGAAAGCATCAGTATTGATGGAATCAGGCTGGAAGGAGACTCAGGTTGTTCGGCATTGATTTTGTCTGATACCGTTCAGGCCCGGAGCTCTGCTATACATTTCTACCCTGCATGAGCACTCTCTCTCTCTCTCTCTCTCTCTCTCTCTCTCTCTCTCTCTCTCTCTCTCTCTCTCTCTCTCTCTCTTCTTTTAACAGTTGTATTAAAATAAAACATCTGTGCCTCTTGCTTTTTTTCTTGTCCTTTTCTCACTTTTTACCTTTATTCAATCCTGTTCTCTCTCGGGCTCATCTACGATTTCCTTGTTACCCCCTTCACAATATCTCCAAAATCACCTCTTCCATTCCTCCCTTTATTTGGACCTTGCTTTCTTGTGTTGAGTATTGCTGCTGATTGGTATGCTAAACATTCAGCACTGCAGACTTTGAGAGTCGGTCGCTGGCTGAGGGAACGAAGGCCTGCAATTTGATTGACAGGGTGAGTGGTAATAAATGATGCCGGTACTGGCTGGCGAATGAGGCACTGTAAATAAGAAGTGCAACACACACACGCACACACACACACAGGATCATGGTGGAAGGCAGGTACGAGAGTAGGTAGACAGTACTTGAATTAATGGAGAAGGTTAATAGTACAGAGACTTGGGATGCGTATAGTCAATGAAGGCCAGAGTCTCTGGAACCAGACATGGAAATACACTTGCATTAATGCAGGTATTCAGTATTAAGCTGTTTTACAGACACACAAGCAGCAAATGCTTGCATCAAGATTAATCTGCATGAATTGAAGCCAAACGTCATCTGGATTCAGTCAATTTTACTAAATATACAAGGCAAGTATATCTATACTATTATGAATATGAATTGATTATATTATATTATAGCTAGTATTTTCACTATTGGCCGATTGTTTAAAAACAGCCGATGATCAGGGCCGATACTGTCAATCAAAAGGGTTTGGAAAAAGTTTCAGGCTGCAACTCGCACTGTGTGTAAAGAAAATCTCTTGTGTTGAATTTAGGGCAAGAACAACACATTAACAGCTAAAAACAGCTACATAAAAGCAGGCTCTATTTGACCCTATGAATCACCCGTAGTTCTGCAGTTTTTCCCCTGTACTAAACATTATTTGTAGCGCGCCTCTCATCCAATAATCGCGAATAACTCTGTGCTTTGTTACTTCTAAAAATAATCAAGTGTCCTCTTTCAAATTCTGTCAATTTTATCACGAAATTCAAACAATAAATGGTGTTTTGATGCTCTTAAATGTGACGTGACAGAACGCTTCAGTGCCTCAGTTCATGCCCCAGTGCGGAGCACGAGTCTTTTCTTCCACTTTAACACAAATTATATGTAGAAAAACATGCATGAATATCAGAAGGTATGTTGAAAGATACAGTACAACTTACTGAAATCTGTATCATGTCTCGTAATCTCTCAATCAGTGTTTCAACCTTGGAAAGATGTTAATTAAAAAGCTTGTGAACAACGTCACTTAACGTTGCAGTTACCTCAGGAAAGTCATCCGTTTGTTAGTAAGCTATAAAAAAAGAGATAGAGGAGCTTATTTACTGTTAATTATATATGTATTTTTGAATACAGTTGCCATGAAGACAAGTGCTTATGAAAACTACCTTATATGTGCAACTTAGTTGTATACAAACATTTCAGTTTTTTATTTGGGTGTAATTATTATATCTGAAAATAAATATCAGTTTAATATAATACCTCTGTTGTTAATTGCAACCAATATTATAGTGCACCAAATAAGAGGGTTCTCTGTATAGTTTGCAGCAGTATTTGGCAGAGATGCCCCATAAGAAAAAACAAACTATTGGTCCAGCTCTTATATATATATCCCAATATTCAAGCATGCATTCTGATTTAATTGCAAATTTTTACACCATTTTGAGATGTTTACTCCATTTTTCGATGCGTCAGTCTATGTAGCAAATATTCTGTTGATAAATGTTTATAATGCATTTTAGTTGCAAAAAGTACTGTAGCCTCAGTGCTGAAGCTGCTGTGCAACACTTTGATGTTTATGCATGGAGTATGAATTCTGTTTTCTTTGAATATGAAATACAGCTTTGGCATGTGGTGTGAAGCAATCATTAGTTCATATGATGGTGTTCATATTTAGATTCCTAGGTTTTAATGCAAGTGAGCAGGCAATGATTTAGCAGCGCAGTGTTAGTGGGTATGAATATTTAGTTAGAAATTAACATTTAGGCCTAGTGTCTTGTGCTTAATTCTTAAGAATTCTTAAGGGAATGTTTAGATGATGTTAAATTACTTGGAGGCATTTTTTTCAATATTTAAAATACCTTTTTGGAGTTCACTGTTAAAATATGATCACACAAATGGAGTACAAATATGTACTGTAATGTTTCAATTAATATGAGGTCATAAACAACATACTTTATCAGTTTTAAAGAATCAAAATTATGTTTAAAATAATTTAGAGTGTAGCATTTTGATTACAATTCATGTTGGGTGTGGGTTGAACGTGAGTGCACTTTGTGGATTGATCTCCCCATCGCTGAACTTGGAGAATGGAGCCCACCTCACATTGATCTAATTGGACAGTGGATGTTAAAAACCATTTGAAGGTTTTTGAGTACCTTACAAATAGCATAAGTGTGTGTTCATTTGCCTGGGGAGCATGTTCACTTCTCTTTTGTATGGCAGCCCTCCAAATCGCCACTCTAATGTCAACCATAATGAGCTCTAAAATCATGTGGCACCTCCTCAGGTCTGTGTCTGTTTGCATGTGCAGTCGATGTATAGAATATCCGGCTGTTCTTTATACTTGTTTCTGCTTCCTTTTGCCATGAGTATAAATGCTTTGCTCATTCACATATAAAATTACTGATAGTCAGACCTCTTATAAAGACAAACACATACTGCTAATTAGCAGTCAGCCAAATGTAATTCATCTTTGCTGCTGCATGTGTAATTGTGATTTAACCTTCAGTCTTTAATATAGGCTTCAAAGTTAAAGATTATTTGTCCACACTTTCAGTTTTATTTGTAGTATACACTTAAGCAATGAGATTCATGATCTTTTATCCCACAAACTCTTAGTCAAATGGTTTGCAAGTGTGTATGTGAACTTATGTAAAGTACTTGTGGGTGTGTTTGTGTGAATGTTTGATTAATGCTTTCTGATCCTGAGGACATTATTCACAGCTGGAATACTGTCGGGCCAGCCAGGGCTAAGGGAATGTATGCCAAGGCGTATCTATGTATATTTGTGAGCAATAACGCATGCGCCACCCCTACTATTTTTTAGGGGTGCAAGCAGAATGTACTGGGAACCTGTTTATTTTAGTCAAGATTGTTGTTATACTAAACTGTAGAAACAATCTATTTTGTCAGAAATATGTGCAGCTACATATGTGATTGCATGAATTTGAATGTTTTAATTTATTTATTCATTCTTTCTTTTTCTTTTTTTCTTTTTTTTTGTTGTTTGATGGTATATCTTTCTCAAAATATAAGTAGCCATTTATATGGTTATCAAAGTGCCCACAATTCCATCAGTCCAATGGCTTAGAAAGCATATCCTTTTTCCAAAGCCTTTAGGGCTTTTCACCTTTTTGCGTTCTGTTAAGGCCTTCGCTATTTCCTTCAGATTCATCTGCCGCCCACAGGTTTTTCATTGCCATGGGAACTACTGCAACGACCAAAATGAGACTGACCCTGATTGGTTCATACATCCTCCCAAAACACCCAGTATAAGTCTGATATTTTATGGATTTGAACTCTTGATCTTAGCGACGAGACAAACATTGTCGTGCCAATCACATGTCCAGAAATCAAAGAAACAGTGGGCAGCCACCCATCTATGGCTCCATGGCTTTGTGCTACTCTGCTTCCTCCATGCACTCCCTGCACTCCCTGCATGGATATATCTATCCAGAGTGATATTGCTCTTGTGATATTGTGAAGGTCTGTGGTAGGAAATCGGATCCGCAAATCATCGGGCCGAGACTATGAGCTCCATTAGAGGGGAAGAGCTGGTCGTGATTCACTTTGTAAACTCATTAGGGATGTGAACATGGCATACTTTCAATGTTCCTCCGCTCTCTACAAAGATCTTGTATTGTCTATCTAGATGTAATGACAAACCAGGGAGTTGCCGCATACCTACCTGTTTATACATCCTTAAAGAGAGCATTTCACTGGCTCGTTTAAGTGGCGATGTTCGTAGGCCTATGAGTAACGGCAGGAAAAGCACTTTGCCAAGTGCAAATTGAGGAAACCATCCATTTGCCTGCATGGAATACAAACAGGTTTTATTGTTATTTCTGAATGTCTGGTCGACCTCTGACACATACAAGCGCACATGCATGCATAAGCCATCATTTTCCTTTTTTTCCTCTCTCTCTCTCACTTTGTCTTCTTTTTTTTTGCACAGAATGACCTGCTGTTTCATGCATTAATGCACCACTAAGCTGGCAGTGAGCATGTTAAGCTGCTTTCAGGCAATGCTTAGAGGGACACAGTGCCTTTAACATGGGTGCCATAGAAGTTGGTGCCAAACATCAGGGAGAGGGACAGATAAAGACGCCACGGCTTTGGTGTGGCTGGATAAGGCTTGTAATGTAGGGGAGAACGGGGCTAGTTGTCACAATGCTTTATCTCAGTAACTAAGGTTTTGAGTCAAAAAAGTCCTATTACATAAAAGTGTTTTCTCTAGAGGTGGTTTTGTATGTTGGTTTTTAAACATCTATTAGATCTTAAATTAGAAGCAATTTTTGTGAATTCTGTGTGCAGTGGTCTCCTAGACTAAGTGGCAGGATGAGATTGCTAATTAATTTTTCCCCTATCAAAGTTTGTGCATGCATTGGTGTGTGTGTGTGCATGTTATATCAGCATAAACATCCTGTTTTAAAGTATTCATAGTGCATGAAGCATGTGCTTGAAAGAACAGCTTTTTATATTCTCATTATAATTTAAATAGTTTGGCACATATGCAAGCTTTGACTTTACTAGGGTTGGGTATCGTTTGAATTTTAACGATTGCGATTCAGATCTTGCTTACCGATTCTTATCAATTCCAATCGATTAAATTCCAATCAGGTAAAGTGTACAAAAAATAATAATAATTAGAATCGTGTACTATTCAGTATGAGAGGTCGGTTTTGTGTGCGCACGTTTTGGATGTGTGCGCACTACTGAAAACCGCGTGAGCCTTCTTGTGCTTGAATGGTTTAAAATCACTTTTTTCTGTCGCGCTTTGGATGTGTGTGCAATGCAGAAAACAGCGTGGTTCTACTTGCGCTTGAATGGTTTAAAGTCATATTAAAATGCACACAAAGCAATCAATTTAACAATTATCCGAATCCTGACCTCAAGTATCCTATTTCTGAATTGGAATTGATTTTCGATTCTCAACCATAAACTTTTCTGTGTCGTTTTGCTGGAGATGCTTTGATGACGTGCTTTAAGCCGGGGACACACTTAACGACTGTAAGACCGATTATGAATGTAATTTGATACTTATGACCACTGATACCTGCCCAAGCTAAGCTGACAATGTTTTATGTTAATTTCACATGCTATTGGAATTATCATAATTGCGAGTTTCCTAGTTAAAAATTGGACATGAAAGCCCTCTCAAATCATATTTATGTCTGAAAAGCTTGGGGATAATTTTGATACCCAAGTTCCTGAGTTGGGTGTGCCATAAACTTTAAACATGATAGAGGGGAGAACGATTGCTCCTGTGACTGGTATTCTTTATTAGTTTGTTCCATAACAGCTACATCGTCTTGTCATTAAAATAGTGCATATTTACATGAATAATAATTTGTGCATATTTACATGAATAATAATTTGAAGCGTATGGTTTTATACACAGCAAAAAATAACCTGTATTTGATGGAAATTCCAGAATAGATAGCTGGTGGATGTTACCAATGAATGGGACCCTAAACTTCGTTTTGACTTTAATAAGATTTATCCAATAAATAGGCAAGAATAAACCTAGTGTTCTTAAACACTTAGGGCCCTATTTTAACGATCTGAAACGCAAGTGTCAAAGCGCAAAGCGCAAGTAACTTTGTGGGCGGGTCTCGGCGCTGTTGCTATTTTCCCAGCGGGATAAATGACTCTTGCGCCAGGCGCAAATCTAAAATGGGTTGGTCTGAAGTAGCTTCATTATTCATAGGTGTGGTTTGGGCGTAACGTGAAATAAACCAATCAGAGCGTCATCTCACATTCCCTTTAAGAGCAGACGCGCTTTGTTCTAAAGCGGATTCCTATTATAACGGCGGATTTGCCAGACGCGCGCCAGGAGCGGTTCACAGCCAAGGAGACCAACGCTCTCGTCAGGGACGTTGGGGATGGAGAAACCCACCCAAATTAACTTCGGTTAAAAAGGTGTATGATAATTTGGGTAAATGTGTAAGCTAGATGTATGCTTTTATAATAAATTGTCTATCTATCTATCTATCTATCTATCTATCTATCTATCTATCTATCTATCTATCTATCTATCTATCTATCATAATAATGTATGATTTGCAAAAATGAAAACTGCTGCTTCTGTGTAGATGAGAGAATCAAAGTGTATGCGCGTTGTGCACACGCTACATTGATTATGGCCAAGCATGGGCCCTTAAAATAGCATATGAATAACATGCGCAACGCGCCACTGACTTTAAACTATTTTTTCCTGGTTAGTGGCGCAATTGTTTTCTAAACCTGCAAAATAGCATGAAGGAACGTTTGCGCCGGAACACGCCTCCTTTTTTGCGCTGAACCGCCCAGGGAGCGCAAGTTCATTCCCTAGTTTAGCGACGTGCTTCTGTGGAGGGAAAAGCGCGCTTTGCGCGGGTGCAAAATAGGAATGATACATGCGTCAGTGTACAAAGTCAATTGCGCTGGGTGCAAGATAGGGCCCTTAATCTGTTAAACTTAAATTAAACCTGCAGTTCTTGTTCTTTCCGACAACGAAGGACTTGAATGCAACAAGCTCGTAATCAAGACTTCATGTAGACTTCGATAGCATGTGAAGGCAGCGTTATTATATAAACATATGTTGCTAGTATGGTGCTTTGTTTTGCTTAGATGTTTGCATACGCTGGCTGGAACATGGATGTGTCAATATTGTACTGCAATATTATATTCCAAAGATGCAGTAGACCTCAAAAACATTTTCACTTAAAAACACTCTAGAGACACCTCAAAATTATAATTTATCTTATCTACCTGAATGTATTTGCATATTGCCATCCTTTTTATCCAGTCAATTTAATTATTTATAGTTATCTATTATCTTTGAGGGTTTCAAAGAGTATGAGTGCATCACATTTTATGTTCCAGACAGTAACTTTGGACATATTTAGGTACCACCAATATGTAGAGCTTGAATAATGCATGATTTTTTCCTGTGAGTAATAGATAAAGGAAGGAAGAGAGAGTAAAAAAAGTGCATTCAGAACAGATTTTAAAGCAAAGCTAACATTTATTTATTTATAATAAAATAATAAAATAAATACAATATTGCGACAGAGAATATTGCTCTTCTACCACCAAATAATTATTCATTGTGTCCTTTACGTGCTTGATACTCACAAAATTAAAAAAATGTCAACATCCTCAAGGTATTTAGTTGTAGGGAAGAGCAGATGGTGAGTCGGGAGCATGAGCGAATCAGAATAATTTTGGCTGAGCTCCAGTTTAGTGTAGTATGGAAAAGTGAAAAGTGTTCTGGGAGAGGTGTAGGCCTGTACAAGGACTTTTTTTTGTGGACCCTGCTTTTTGATTCGCCTTGTCTCTGCAATATGGCGATTTATTTTTTGCATTTACTGATTGATGTGTGTGTTTGGGGTGCTGAGTGTTTGTTCATGATGCTGCATAATCAAGGCAGTTTCAAGGAAAGCAAAGCTCATCAGCCTCCTAACGTAACTCTAATATTAACAAGACAGGCTATCAATCATTTTTATCTAGTGCTTCCTGGCTCAGAGGAGACAAAGAGAAGATGATATGGCAGACACAGAGACGTCTGAGTAATGTTGTGAAGTATTAATACAATTTAAAATAACAGTTTTCTATTTAAATATATTTTAAAATGTAATTTATCCCTGTGATGGCAAAGCTGAAATTTCAGCATCCATTAATCCAGCCTTCACTGTCACATGATCCCTCAGAAATCATACTAATGTGCTGATTTGGAAACATTTTTAACTATTATCAATGTTGAAAGGCCACCTTATTTTCAAGAGATATCTGTGATTAGAGGCCATTTCTTCTGAAAGAGAGATGACCCAGCTCTTTTCCCCCTCGGCGGTAGCCAGAATGGGCCTCCATTAGAGATGAAATCAATAACATGTATAAATACCGATCTCCTGCTTGTCTGCATGGTTCACACAGACCACCACATGTACACTGCCTGTCTGAGTGAGCTGTGGGAGAATGGCAGCCGGACACTGGCCCATCAGTCAACAGCTACATCAGCAAGTTGACCTTTCCCTTATACCCACTCTCCAATTCCAACTGCTTTTCACTAATGGAGAGATAGGAGGATGAAGGTAAAAGAGATGTCTCTGTTAAGCATGTCAGAAAACAAATCCCTTTGGTTTTTGGGACCATCATACTGTGTAGAAAGATGTTCTGTTTAAAGTTCAAAGTTTAAAGTCTTTGTGTTATTTTTATATCCGTTTTATATATTTATTTCTTTAGATTTATTTACTTTTACATAAACTATTGGTCCAAGTGGAAGAAATATTGCACTAACACAATTTAAGCGGAACATTTTACAATCATTAATATCTATCATTATTTGCTCGTGGTTACAATCCAATTAGATGTAGGCCTACACATTTTAAGTGTGACATAAGTATTCCATTATTATTATTATTAATTACATTTTAATGTTTGTTATTTAATTTATTTTTTTATGATTCTGTTCTAGAATTAGGAGTTGAATATGTACTGTATTATTGTGAACAGGCCACTCACTACTTTTACTTTTTTGTCCACAATAATACTGTTTTTACAATGTAAAACAACTATGGCATATTAAGGTACAGTGAAAATCATTCTATATCAACTAGATAATACACATGTGATGCACATAGTGGGTAACTTTGCAATGATTTTTGAAGTTTTGTAGTCTTAGGATATCCTTTAAAACAGTAGTTCTCAATCAGAGGGCCGGAACCCACTGGGGGACTCTGCAAACTTCCGCTGGAAGACCTACAATTATTTCAAATAATATATCTAATTTAATTAAAATAATCACACAATTAATTATCTTACCTATATCAACACTTAATTTCTGTTAATAATATATTATCATTAATAAATATTATAGTTATAGTTCTGTTAATATTATTTTGGATAGGGGCCTTCAAATACGGTGCTGGACAGTGAGGGGCCTTTGAGTCAAAAAGGTTAAGAGCTACTGGTTTAAATTGTTGAGCATTTAGGTGTCTTTTAGACCTACATTGAGTCCCACCGCTGCAGATAAATCAGACATGTTGTCAGGTCTAAGTGATTAGAAGAGGCGTTGAAGTGCCGGGCTCAGATTTAGCCAATCAAGTGGGTGGTGAAGAGAGGCACAAGCTTATCCATGTAACGACATCTTGTCTCTGAAAGCCACATTCTGACTTTCTGCCAGGTATTTCATGGCTCTCTTCACCGATGAATATATGTGGTCGCTACGGTGATTCTAGAGACAAAGACGCCTCCGTCCCTCTCCTTAAACATGGTATCTATGGTAACTGCTGGGATCTCACAGCTGTAACAGTGTCGCTATTTTCAGAGTTGGTTAATCCAAACAAATGAAAGCATGCTTTGTTTTTTCTCACTCTCTCTCAGGTAGCGTATGACTTCAAAATGCATTATGTACCTTTCTGACTTATCGTGGTCCGCTTGTGTCATCTTATCTAGAGGCTCCGAGGCTGAGACATGAATGACATTAGCAAAGAAATGGCAGGACGTGTGTAATGGATAGGTGAGATGTAGATTACGGAGGCCTAATAAAATGTCAAGTGCTTGAAAGTGAGACGTAATCGACAAGGTAAGACTCTTGTTTATAGCATTTCTTTGCCATGGATACAATAAAAGACCTCAAGAATGAGAATGTATTCCTGCTCTGTTAGTGGGGCGAAGTGGAAATCCCTTGATTGGGTGCATGTACCTGCATTTGATGAAGCCTGTATCAAAAAGATTGCCTTGAATTGTTCATTACATATTTATCTAAAGATTTTATTTTATTTTATTTCTTTGCTTGCTTGTATGTATTTCGCAGCTTTGTTTACCTGGCCATGGTGCACGGCATCCATGGAACCAGCTAATTCTCTTTTGTAGCTTTACATGCTTACTTTCACCCTCTGACCCATCTTCACAAGAAATCAAATTTCAGCATACATCATTATTCATGGTCC